>NC_135424.1:27375898-27455898 GCF_051991245.1 Festucalex cinctus
GGGCTCTCTCCCATTTGGCATAACCCCGACTTTCAACTTAATAATCAGTCGTTCCATTTAAGCTTATGGGAGCAGAAAGGAATTACACACCTTCATCATCTTTTCTCAGATAATAAGTTTATATCGTATACAAACTTGGTCCAAAAATATGAAATAAAAAACGGAAATTTCTTACATTATCTGCAAGTCAAAAATATGGTTAAGATACAAATCCCAACACTTCAGAATACGCTCCAACTGCCTGTCTTAGCTAAAGATATTATAAAGCTTTCTCCAACAACAATAAAGAAAATATAAAAAATATATAAGTTATTTTTATACACAAATAAAACGTATTTACCGACTTTAAAATGGGAAAAAGACTTGTCTATAGTTCCGGAACCAGACTTTTGGACCCAAATCTGTGAAAATGTATTTAAAATGACCAGACAGACAAATTTGCAACTTATCCAATATAAGATACTTCATAGAACATATATTACATATGATGAAAAAAATGGGACTCTCTGACTCCGACATTTGTCTCCAGTGCTCACAAAACACTGCCGATACTTATCTTCATGCTTTATGGTCATGTACTCCAGTGCTGCATTTCTGGACTAAAATCTTGGAAAAGCTCGCTGATATATTAAACTGTTGGCTTCCTTTATCTCCAAGATTGTGTTTACTAGGTGACTTAACAATAATTGAGCTACCATGTAAACAATCTCAATCTATACGTATAGCCCTTACTATTGCTAAAAAAATCATCCTTGTCAATTGGAAAAATAAACAATCTCTAAATATCGACCACTGGTTAAACTTACTAATAAATTATATCTCAATGGAAAAAATCTCTGCCTTAAATAAAAATCAAGTATCAAGATTGAAACAAATATGGTCTATGTACAAAGAATATTTTAATCTTAATTTGGCAACTTAATCCTGCCTAGATTCTGCCTGTTAACGAGAGCCACCACATCGTTACAACTTTTGTTTTCGCTGCTTCTGTATTTGGTATTTTGTATCTGATTGTTTTTATTTTTATATAGTCAGGAACCTAGTTGCTGCTAGTGGGCTCGAGCACACCACACTATACGACACTGTAACAACTATTGCCTATGGCCCAATCTACTCTCTAATTTTTTTTAAGTTTGCTTCTTCTAAAGCAAATTCTCTGCAGTTGCATAAATATTCCACTGCCCAGACAGGATCTAAGCTTGGTTAGCTCTGCAGGTGATCACCCAACCACCAACAAAGCTCTTTTGAAGCCGCTGACCAGGTGACAAAGGAATTCATGCGTCTGCCGAAGGAGTGTATTCAAGCCCGTCTTCTCGGAGCCCGAACAAATGGCTCCAATGATTGGAATATACAAACGACTGATCAAAGGAATGTTCATGACTTCTTATCAATCACAAAGGATATTCTGGCGTCTCGGCTTTCCAAACGGGCACTCCTGGAACGTCTAGACGGAGCAACAGCACCGTCAAGTGGTGAAACTTGGAACTATCCTTAGTGACAATTCCTATAAGTAACCGCATTTTTTACACATTTATACCATGATAATTCTTGACAGATAACTGAACTACGAATGATTCATGTTATGTCTTTGTGTGTATGAACATCCTATTTCATTTGTACCCCATAAAGAATGAAAGATAATCAATATCTTTCAGTTCAGTCAGATTAGACAAGTAGAAGTTACCTCACAAGTTAGTTTATGATGCATTAATTACGATGTGTGTTAAACGGGTTGTGTGGGAAAACTGATTTGCCAGACTGACCAAATTTAATGCCAAATTATTAATCCCTTTAATAATTTTTTTTTTTAAAGTCTGCGCGAGCGAACAGAAGGGTGTGCCACCACCTACTGAAGCCCCGCCCATAGACTTTAAAAAGACGAGGGGACCCCCTCGCAAACCCTCTTGCCTCTTGCCTCTTCCAAAAACTCTCTTCCAACATCATCCTCAGGCTAACGACCTGCAAGTGTCCCAGCCTGCTCGAACTCTTTGTTCCAAGAAACTTGCCAACCACGTGGCCCTTTTTTTTTTCTGGCAGCAACCGTTGCCGAGAGCAGACACTCGCTCCACGCCACGCCAAAGCAGGTGCAAACTGCAACGCTGACCCCAAAGACTCTTTTACTCCTTTTTTTTGTTTTTTTTTCACCATCGGTGATTGCCCGCCAGCGGCGAACTCCGCGGCCCCGGGGTACACTTGCAACGTACCGCCGGACTTGAGGTTGTGCACCTAAGCCGTCCCTCACCTCACCTGCTAGTCGGTGGCGCCCCGCCACGGTGCCAGCTCACCTCCAACGGCTGGGCCTTCCCCGTACGCAGGCGCGTAGCGGACCGAGCTCCGACACCTGGAGTCGGACAGCGGTCCGGCAGAACCAACCTTGCCGGAGAATCAACCTCGCCGAGTCGCCGACCAATCAAGGGACGAGCCGCGCAACTACGTCAGCCCCCTGAGCGGCTCCCTTGCTCAACTGTGGAATAAACCCCTTTTTTTGATTTTCTTGCCTTTTTCAACGAACATTGACTATTTTTCCCCCTTTTTCACAAGACCCTTTTGCTCGTTCGACGCAAACGATTCTCGTAAGTGTGCGTTTGATTTCTTGCTCGGCGTATCCACTGTGTGCCACTTACGTTTGAAACATATCACAAATCTGGCAGGTCAAATTTCTCTTTTCCCTGTTTCCTTATTCATTCGCATTCCTTCCTTATTTTCATTCGCTTTATTTTATTTCTCTTCTGACGGTAGAATAGTTAGATAGGCAGTGTTTTGATTCTGTAGTGTAGCAATTGTGAATAAATGTATGTTTTATTAACCCTATTCCGCCTAAATCATCTGTGTTTCCGAGTGGATTATTATTCTTTTGTTAGTACAACGAACCACTTTATATCGAGTGCGGCGTCTTTAGATTATAAATGACTGATGAAGGAAGGATTTTGGTCGTTGTTTGCTCCTGTTAACCCAAAGCAAAACCAACGTGGTGCCCCTAGAGGTTATCGAGGTAAATATAATTTACCTCTGTAACGTCCAGATTATTAATTCGTCCAAAAGACGACCCAATTATCGCTACATAATGGTGCCGGCCGTGTGAGGCTATATAACATAAGAAGATCCACTCGAAAATACAAGACTTTGGACGTGAAAAGTAAAACACATTTCACGTAGTGTACCTAATCATTTGGCTCAGTGTAAAAAGGAAAACATTTCTGCTTACATAGAACTGCACTGACTTTACCCTTCAGCGTTGAATCAAGCGTCTGTTAGCCGCCATCTTGCATGTGTTACCACCGGAGTGGCTTGCTATAAGTAAACGAGAATAACGGGATTGATTGATGGAAGAAAAGAAAGAGCCGGTCACCGTTTGAGAAAATAGTGGCTTGTATTTGAAAACGTACGTGATAGAACTCGAGTTGTGCAACTTTTAAATTTCAGCTGGCTGAATTTGAAGTTGTTTGTCTTTGTGTGTTGTGTTTCCGGAAATTGTGGGAAGTCAGGTGACAGCCGATGTGCATCGCTTTGACCAGACTCGAGTTACGTGCTTCGGAGTAGCTAACCGCGAGCAACGTAAACGACGTCCGAGTCATTTTCCCCGTGTCCTCCTACACCTAGTTTGTGGGAGAAGTTTGAGTCGTGATTGAGCTTTCTGTAGCAGCCGGCTCAAAGTTTCAGCTCGTGGCGAGCGGATGAACAGAGCGCTAAGACGTTAGCTGCTTACCTGTACCGTGTACGCATTTCCACAAGGTGGCGCCATAGTCCTTGTGAAGAGCTGTGTGGCACGTGGAGGCGTGGTTGAGTACCTCCCCCTCCCTTCTCGTTGGCGAGTTTGAGCCACGCCTGCAGACAGAAAGGGAGTGAGTCCTGCAGGCTGTCAGCTGTCAGTCAGTGTTTGGAGTGACACAGATCACTCGAGCTTGCTCCGCTGTCAATAGACAACTGACCCCCCCACTGCTGCTTTTAACGCCGGTGGTCCTTGCTCCGCGATAATTCTGATTCAATGTTACTACACATTGCTTTTTTAATTGTTTTCCGTGTCGAGCGTTGTACTAAGTGATTGTAGTCACCGTTAGTACGCAAGGATAATAAAAAATTATCCACGTCCGATTAAACGCATTTGTAGGCTCAATTGACTGCTTGCGTTTAACGATTATAGTAATAGCCGACCGCATTCTAGTCTTTTACGCTGCCTAGCATGAGAGCAATTATGGTTGCATCAACAAAACATACTGCTGGGTCAAATTAATACAAAGGAACTATTTACACTGTTGTGTTTTTCTTTTTTTTCTTCATATTCCCTTTTATCCAGGTTCATACTAGGCTAACGAGCTGTATTCTTGACTTAACATTCCACTTAATTTCGGGTGTTGTGTTTGTTTAGTTGGTTTGGTAAACCTAGTATTATTATTATTATTTTCCTCTCTTTTATTTATTTTTTTCTTCTCATTTTTATCCACATTTTTAATTTTGTTGTTTTTGTTTGTTCTTTTGTTTTTGTTTTTCGGGTTGTGTCTAGTTAATAAGAAGGTGTGAGTTCGAATGAGTTATTATTTTAGAGGCAGCTCTAATATTTCTGTATAGTTTTGCAGTTTTTGTGTCCCAAACCCCATCCACAAGACATTTGCATAAAACTGTACGGGCACTGTAATCAGTCACTTGAATAAGACTATTAACCCCTTTTAAGTTTATTTTCCTCTTTTCTGCTTTGTTGTTTATTTTATTTAATTTTAATTTCAACTTTTAACTCGACTTCCAAAAAAAAAAAAAAATTTTTTTTTTTTTTAATTTTTTTTTTTTTTATTTAGCTTTTGGGATTGACCGCTATTCTTTGCTGAGTGAATCAAGTTGAAGTTAGTATTATTATTTTTAATTTTTTTTTCTTTTTCTTTATTTATTATTTTATTTTTGTTGCTGTGTGTTTTTGTTTGTTTTGATAACTGGAATTGATTTTCCACAACTATAGTGTAAGCTGTGGGTTGCATAGCCCACTACAAATCTTTTGCTTTTGTGGCAATTTCCCTTTTGATAATTTGAACCCAGTGTGTATTGTTGACGATAATACTTGATAGCAGTAGTTAGCTAACTGCGTACGCTAATTAACTAACTATTAAACGCTAGTATAAGTTTGATCGTCTAAAAAGCTATTGACAATATGGCATCACTCCGAGAGACGCCCAGCCCCTGTGAGAGCCTAGACACCTTGGCTCAATTGGTGCAGAAGCTGACCAAGGATTTCTTACCTGGATACGCTGAGTCTATTAGGGATGCGGATGTCAATACGCTAAATGATAACCTCGCGCAGCTCATGAGTGACGCTGAGACAAAAGCCCCAAAGGACAAATCACTCATTCGAATGCTCGGATGTCTGACTTTGAACCTTGCCGCGCAGTTGAAGCTGAGCGATGCCGAGGACTGTCAAGTGAAACACCAACTTGACGTGGCACGACAGCAGAGCCGTGACGCCACGGCACAGCTTGAAGCCGCCCACGACCGAGTGAAGGTCATCGAGACCCAGCTGGTTGACGTTAAAGCGCAGCTGGATGAGGCAGAAGCCCGCGCAGATGCGGTGCTCGCCGTAAATGTGGACAGTGATGCAGATGAGTCTGCTTCCACTGACGACTCCCATCAAAAGATTGGTGAGTTAACCCAAGCTCTCGCGTCCGCCGAAGAGACGAATCGAGAGCAAGAAAAACTGCTGAGAACCGCGGCAAATGAAATTCACAAACTAAAAGCAGAGGTGACTGACTTGACTGAACGAGCGTCAAAAGACCAACTTCGGCTAGCAGAAGCTAATTACTTTCGGGTGAGTTCGTCGCTAGCTCAGTCAACCGATGAAGTGAAGCGCCTCCAAGTTCAGGTACAGACCTTTAGGGAGGAACGTAATGCCGAAGTGGACCGCTCATATGACCTGCGAACCAAATTAGCATTGACTGAAGCCGAGGTTACCCTCCTCCGACAATGCCAGCAGGAATATGAGACAGAGTTAGCTCATATTAAACATGAGTTGCAACGCGCGCAGCAGTTGAATGAGGTCTCCCGAGGAGCCTCCCTGCCGGGAGCTCCACCCCCGCACAGACCTCCCGATCCCAGAGCCACAACACCCCAGCTCAAACTGTCACCTGAGTCCGGAGCTGCCTGGAGGACGCCGCCAGTGACCACCGCCGTTTTAGGCCTGGCACCGCCAATGGCCGCCTCCCCACACGCTTTAGGGCCATCAGGTGATGACAGTTTCCAACGTGGACCCATGTCGACTCCCCCGTTGGAGAGACAAATGGGCGTGGCCTGGAAAGATTTGGACAAGCTGGCTCGAAACATAGCCAAATTCGAACCGAAACCAGGGGGGTCCCACAACACAACAGAGTACTTGAAAGACATCAACTATCATCTCCAGAGGTTCCCAATGGCAACCGTGGAAGATAAGTTGTACTTGATCAAAATGACGTCCAGCCGAGCAGTCAACAGACTGCTGGAACGGCAGCCCGCTGATGTGTTGTCTGACCCCTTGGCACTGCACCAAGCTATCGCACGTGAGTTTGACGGCTCCCCTGGGTTGTCGGGCATGGAAGTCGCCATGTTCGTCAAACAGGGAAAGCAGGAGTCTCCCTAAGGCTGTCTATAGTCGTCTTCGCGATGCCTATTTTGGGACTCGTAACAAACCCAACATGGAGGAAGATCCTGGTTTTAAAACGTTGTTTGTCCGAAATCTCCAACAAAACCTTAACCACTACTTGGGACTGGCTTTGTGTCCTGAGACACTGAATAGCTCGCAGCTACGTGACTTAGCAGCTAGGGGCTATGCAAATCTAAAATTATCCGCCCCCAAGGTAGGCGACGCAGGAATTTATAAAGTGGACGTGGGTCCTCCTTCGGAGCTGGAGGGAGCTTGCTCCTATGCTCCGAGGGAAGACCAGACTAAATCAAAAAAGTCAAAACAGTCCCGCGCCCCGCGAAACCAGAAACCGCGCTCCAAAACCGACTACTCGCGTGACGAGAAATCGGACGGAGAAAAGCAAGCTGACGACCGCCGGCGCTCCAAATTTGCTAAAGGTAAGCCCGATTCGCGCTATCATCCAAAACGTGATAAAGTCGAACGCGCGCCAGCAACCGATTCCTGCCGCGAGTCCCGGAACCGCCAAGTCGACTCCGAGACTGACCACAACACAGTTGCCGACGGCATATTGAAGGCACTCCTGAAATTGTCAAAAGACTCGTCAAAAGACCCGACTTTATGACTAACCGACGGCCGGATGCCCACTGAAGTGACCCACCAGCAGAGGTCACCAGTAGGTCACTCAGACACCTACTAAACTGCCTTCTGACTCAACAATATTGGTACTGCAGGCTGATCCAAATATAGCAGACCCGCATGTATCGCGAGCTACCGATGACGTGAGACCGTTCCAACAGCTTTTAGGTGATCTCACCACCAGGGGGATAGCTCGTAAATTCTATCTGAGCGTCACCCTGGAGCGAGCTCTAACCTACGAAGCCCTTGTAGATCCCGCCGCAGACATCACGGTGATGTCCAACACGGTGTTCGAAGAACTCCGCGCCGCGTCACAAGCTAACAGTCTTACAGTTAGCACTTTCTCACCTACTAACACAAAGCTGGAGTCTGTCGCGATGGTACACTGGTCCATTGGCCCCATGGAATTCATCCATCCAGTCTATGTGGGACCCATTGAGTCAGTCCCCCTTCTGATTGGCCAAGACCTGTTGTTCCGCTTCCAACCCATCATAGACTACCAGAGACTCCAGATTTGGGCCCAGGTGCGGCAGGCCCTGCCGACCATTCCTTCGGGCCCTGACCAGGCTCAGCTCTGCACTGTGACTCGGGCGCAGCCACCCCACGGAGAAGCAGACGCCCCCACAGGGAGCTGGGGACACGACACAGTCCAAGGCAGGACCCCTCGCGTCCCCGACAAAGGACCGGCTGAGAAGCCATGACACCTTCCTTTGTGACCTTGACCCACCACCGCCTGATACAGGGTACGCCCCGCGCATCATCGGAGGTGTCCACGTGCAAGGTGCACCTGTTCTTGACGCTGTCCTCACCTTGTGGGCTGACAAATCAGCCATTTCTGCAGCATTCGCTGACAACTTGCGAGACCTCGACCCGAACATTCTTTTCGTCTCCAAGTCTTGCCGGTTTCCGTTGAACACGGAACCTCCTCTCACAATAACTGCAGTGGGCGTGTGCGCCTTAAACCTTCAGTGGAAGCAGCACTCACTGACCCACTACTTCTTGGTTGTCCCGGACGCGCCTCACACACTTTTCGTGGGTGCAGATTTGCTTGTTCGTCTTGCCGTCCATGTGGACACCATCAACAACGTGCTGTGGTCCCTTACCAACTCGGAACCTCTAGCTTGTGTTCCCAGTCTTCCAAACATGAAGTCCGGGCAGACCATCCCAGATGCTTGCGAAGTCTTAAACGAGGATGAAGTGATCGCTCCGGCGACCACGATCAACATTCCGATTCGCTTGGTGGCGCGAGCTAACCAGGTCTTGAATGCTCGCTCCGCTTTCTTTCAACCTTCATCGGAATTCATGAACCTGTCGTTACTCTTGGAGGCCACGCCCATCGTGGACGCCTCCCTCACCACTCTGATCTTGGTTCACAACCCCCTGTCGTACGACGTTCGCATACCAAAAGCGACCCGTCTGGGCCTGCTCATCCGTTCCGACTTCCACGACTTCACTCTAACGGTGCCTGTGGTTGGACACATCCCATCTTACTTGTTCTTGACTGAAGACACCGGTGGCCGAAGACTCACCAGGCCATCTCAGCTTGTTACGGTCAACCCTGCCGGTCCCACCAACGATGAAGACATCGTCCGGGTGGACCTGGGGTTCAGACCAACAACTGGTGATTTATGCCTTGAGCGCGTTGCCTCCAACGCCCTCTTGCATTCCCTCTGGAAACCCAGAGACACCTCAACCAACCACGACTCCAAATGGGGACCTTCAACCGTACCCAGAGTTCGAGGCGCACCTCCAAGAAGTTCTGCACCGCGCCGACGCGCTCCGGTCCGAACAGGACCGTGAACGTTTGCGCACCGTGTTAATGAAATACACACCCTCTTTTGCCAAGGACTCCTTGGATTGTGGGTTGCCGGCACTACATGTGGTCCGCATCCCGATTCAGCCCGGCGCTCCTCCAACTTTCGTGCGCCAGTACAAGATTCCGATAGCTTCTTACGAACCAGTACAGAAGACTATCGACGCCATGCTAGAAAAGGGCATCATTCGCCCCTGTAACAGCACCTATTCGGCTCCATTGTGGCCAGTCTTGAAGCCAAACGGCACATGGAGACCAACCATTGACTATCGCAAACTGAACCAACAGGTTCCTCTTTCGCGATGGCCCATGACACAACTTGAACAGGAACTTCCCAAGGTTCGAGATGCCAAATTCTTCACCACCATGGATGTGGCTTCGGGGTTCTGGACGATCCCAGTAGACCCCAGGGATCAATACAAGTTGGCATTCACCTTTGGCAACAAACAGTACACTTTCAACCGGTGTCCATTCGGCTACGCCAACTCGCCAGCCGAATTTAACATCTTCCTCAACAAGGCGTGCCCTGACGCCGCCGCCAGGGGCAACCTCATTTATGTCGATGACATTATGATGAGGAGCTCCTCTTTGGATGACCACTTGATGGAAATCGACCACGTTCTTGGACAGCTGTCTTCTGCAGGCTCCAAACTGTCCCTCCTGAAAGGTCAGTGGTGTCGCACGAAGGACAACTACGTGGGGATCTTGGTTGGGCCGAACGGGATTGAACCACAATCCAGCCGTATTCAAGGCCTTCTTGACATCAAAACCCCCACCGATGTGTCAAAATTGCGCAGCTCCTTGGCGTGTGCAACTATTCGCGCCAGTTCATTGAACACTTTGCTGACATAGCACGCCCTCTTACTAACCACTAACCTGCTGAAGAAAAATATGCCCTTCGATTGGGGTGACGAACAAAACAACACGATGAATATGCTAAAACAAAAGCTGGGCTCCGCCCCCTGTCTCGCGTACCCCGATAGCAGCAAGGAATTTTTCTTGGAAGCAGGATTCTCCGACCATTGTTTGAGTGCGGGTCTATACCAAATGTACGACCAGGATAAACGCGTCGTGGCGTACGCCAGTAAAACGTTGAACGGCCCCGAGTTGAAATACTCAGACTGCGAAAAAGCCCTGCTTTCCACAGTATGGGCAATCAAAAATTTCTCAAACTACATTGGATGCCAAAAAGTAACGATTGATACTAACCATCATCCGGTTACTTTTCTTAACAACCAACGTATTGAAGACGGCGTTGTAACAAACGCGCGCATTGCCGGCTGGCTTATGGCGTTACAAAGTTACGATGTTCGAGTCCGGTACACGAAAAACGCAAAGTTACCGCTGGGCACCGATCTAGCGATTTGCCAGAACTGTGTGTCAACTTCCCCGACCCCGCCGACAGACGTCGCCGTGGCACCGATGCCGGAATTCACGCGTCACCGCTATTTTGAGGAACATGTCTGCAAAGACATGCCTACAGCTTACGTGGATGGCTGCTCTTACCACCACCAAACCCAGCTGCAGGCTGGGGTGGGCATCGCTTGGGTCGACGACACACCGTGCAAACCACTGCAATTCCAATTGGGCCCCGACTCTTCTCAATATGCGGAAATCGCCGGCATCCTGATTACACTCAAATTGGCAGTTGAACACGGTGTCACGGTGCTGGTTATCTGCACTGACTCAAACTATGCCCGCCTCGCCTTCACCTGTCATCTCCCGGTGTGGCGTCGAAATGGTTTCCTTACGTCAGCGAAAAAACCCGTTAAACACCGCGACCTCATTTTGACATGCGACCATTTGGTTTCCTCCAATGATATGCATGTCTATTGGAAAAAGGTCCGGGGACACTCAAAAGTCCCAGGACCTGACAAACATTTTAACGACCTAACGGACACGTTAGCCGAACAAGGGGCCCTCAACGGGACTCCTTGGACATTTGATACAGCTTGGCGTCTCCGCCTGCCCTGCGGTTGGTGGTTCCACGGACCCAAAGGGGGGTCTTGCTAACATACGCCCACGACGCGCCTTCTGCAGGCCACCGCGGATTCAAGGCCACTGTCACCGCACTACAACAGGTGGCATACTGGCCGCGCATGCATAATGACGTAGCAACCTACATCAAAGGATGCCTGGTTTGCTGCCAGTTTCAGCCAGCAAACCCGAGTCACCGAGCACCACTCCAACAGAAAGGAGTCACCTTCCCATGGTCTGATCTCCAAATTGATTGGGTGGGACCACTGGTCAGATCTCTGAGAGGGAACAAATACTTTCTTACAGTAGTTTGCGCGTTCACCAAGTGGGTAGAATGCCTGCCTGCTCCAAACGACACCGCACACACCACTGCATGCCTGCTGATGAACCACGTGTTCTCCCGTTTCGGGTTGCCCTCATGGGTTAACTCAGACAGGGGAACCCACTTCACAGCCGAGGTAATGCAACAACTTTGGCAAATGCTCGGAATCAAGGCCCAGTTGCATATTAGCCATCACCCGCAGTCATCAGGACAGGTGGAGCGGACTAATCGCACCGTGGTAAATTTGCTGAAAAAGTTTGTTGTTTCCAACCATCGGGACTGGGACACCCGACTCCCACTGATCCTAATGGCGATTCGAGCCACCCCTCACGAATCCACAGGGGTGGCCCCCTTTGAAATGATGACCGGACGGCGAATGACGCTCCCCCTGCATCTGATGTATCAGCCAGGAGAAACAAACCTAGCCACGGCATACACGGCCTCCCAGTACGTGGAGGACTTGCAAGCCCACCTCCGAGCCACGTTTGCATTTGCTCAACAACAGCTTAAGCAAAGTGCAGAAGGTCAGAAAACCTACTACGATAGGAAAGCCTCACGAACCGAGTTCGAAATAGGTGATCGAGTATGGTACTACTTGTTCGCGCAACCAAATGCTAATACTCCGCGTGCCCAGAGGGGCATCGCCCGGAAATTTCTTTCGAAACCGGCACCGGGCAGCAGCGCAGAGAGGGAAAACGTGCCCACCCCACCTCCAGCCGTGCGAGAGTAGCACAGCGGCGGGAGGGGGGAAGCAGAGGAGGAAGCACCAGGGGAAAAGGCGGAGCACCAGAACACCGAGCCCGGTGAGGAGAGGCCCCGGTCGTCACGCCAGCGTACTAGTGACACCTAACCCTGTTACTGAGTCCGCCAGCTCGCCGACTGGCGAGCTCTACCCTTACACCGTGAATGTGGCCCCACCCAGTGTATATACAAGTGTGTGCGTGTGGTGCATTAAAATTGGGAGCAGGTGAGTCGGAGCAGAGGGAAAAAATTTCCTCTACTCCGACACACCCGCACCCAAAAAAAAGGAGGGACAAAGTGGTGGGGCAGGGACACAGATGGGGGGGACCACAGCGCTGCCAGGCACTG
This sequence comes from Festucalex cinctus, assembly GCF_051991245.1. Taxonomy (NCBI): domain Eukaryota; kingdom Metazoa; phylum Chordata; class Actinopteri; order Syngnathiformes; family Syngnathidae; genus Festucalex; species Festucalex cinctus. Next base: position 27,388,331 of record NC_135424.1, read on the forward strand.
CAGTCCATCCCCTCTGATGGCTCCCCGCCCCAACTCACCCCTCCCCTTGGACATGAAGTGCATTAAAATTGGAGGGGAGTTGAAGGGTGAAGACGGTGTTTCCACCCTTCCCCACCCCACCAAGAAATGTGTTGTGTGCCCTATGTGTATATTTACAAAGTGTATAGTGCAAAGGGGGTCACCAGCTGACTCCGAGTCGGCGACCCAACCGACACCCTCGACAGATGCGCCGAACCTATCAACTCACCCAGCTGACTATGACGACTAAGAGTACTATACGCGTGGAAAGGGGGGTCGATACCCCTCTGCACACACTGGACAAAGACAGACTTGTTGACATAGCACCAAGCGAAGCTAACTCGCGTGCTTGTCACTAGGAGATGATGAGGACGACGATTCTGATGTTGTGTATGTAGCGATAATTGTGGCGTCTTTTGGACGAATTAATAATCTGGACGTTACAGAGGTAAATTATATTTACCTCGATAACCTCTGGGGCACCACGTTGGTTTTGCTTTGGGTTAACAGGAGCAAACAACGACCAAAATCCTCCTTTCATCAGTCATTTATAATCTAAAGTCGCCACACTCGATATTCAGTGGTTCGTTGTACTAACAAAAGAATAATAATCCACTCGGAAACACAGATGACTTAGGCGGAATAGAGTTCATAAAACATGCATTTATTCACGAATAAGGAAGGAATGCGAATGAATAAAGAAACAGGGAAAAGAGAAATTTGACCTGCCAGATTTGTGATATGTTTCAAACGGAAGTGGCACACAGTGGATACGCCGAGCTAGAAATCAAACGCACACTTACGAGAATCGTTTGCGTCGAATGAGCAGAAAGGTCTTGAAAAAAAAGGGGGAAAAAATAGTCAATGTTCGTTCCAAAAAGGCAAGAAAATCAAAAAAAGGGATTTATTCCACAGGTGAGCAAGGGAAAGCCGCTCAGGGGCCTGACGTAGTTGCGCGGCTCGTCCCTTGATTGGTCGGCGATCCGGCGAGGTTGATTCTCGCCAAGGTTGGCTCTGCCGGGCAGCTGTCCGAGTTCAGGTGTTGCAGCTCGGTCAGTACGCGCCTGCGTACGGGGAAGGCCAGCCGTTGGAGGTGCGTTGGCACTGCGGCGGAGCGCCACCGAATAGCAGGTGAGGTGCGCGGCTTAGGTGCACAACCTTGAGTCCGGCGATACGTTGCAAGTGTACGCCGGGGCCGCGGAGTCCGGGCGGGCAAGCACCGATGGTGGAACAAAAAAACAAACAAAAAAAAAAGCAAAAGAGTCTTTAGTCAGCGTTGCAGTTTGCACCTGCTTTGGCGTGGCGTGGAGCGAGGGTCCGCTCTCGGCAACGGTTGCTGCCAGAAAAGAGAAGGGCCACGTGGTTGGCAAGTTTCTTGGAACAAAGAGTTCGAGCAGGCTGGGGCACTTGCAGGTCGTGCAAGAGAGTTTTGGAAGAGGCTTGGAAGCCAGAGGCAAGAGGCGGAAGAGCAGGAAGAGGGCAAGAGGATGAGCGAGGGTCTCCTCGCCCTTTTAAAGTCTTTGGGCGGGGCTTCAGTGGGTGGTGGCACACCCTTCTGCTCGCTCGGGCAGACTTTAAGAAAAAATTATTAAAGAGATTAATTTGGTCTGTCTGGCAAATCAGTTTTCCCACACAACCCGTTTAACACACATCCGCCTGAAGTTCGCTAATTTGTTTACGAATAGTATTCAAGTGAACGGCGTGAACAGTAGATGTTCCTATGCTAAACAGGCTTCCAATTGACGCGGCCGCCAAGAGTAGGCCTCCGATAAATCGTTTTTCACGTCTCGGAGCCCCACTAAGGTCGGATTGGGTGACCACGAATTTCTCGAGTTGTCGTAGCATATGGATAATATCTTCAGCAGCATGGAACGTAGCTCGAATACCAAAGTGTTTGCCAGCCCAGCTGGTACCACTATCGTCATGGTCCGAGTGTTTCCTATACGTTGTGTGTGGGTCAAGTTTGACGAATATTCTTTGGGTATGAGTCCGGCAGTTGGTCATGAGCAAGCCTGGTTGTTCTCTCAAGGCAATTCCTGCGGCGGGTCCAGGTTCAACCATCCCTGGTTGGCTCGCCACGGCGGTCATACATGTAACAACTATGGCCTCTAGGCCCGCTCCACCCTCTAACTTTTTTTTTAAAGTTTGCTTCTTCTAAAGCAAATTCTCTGCAGCCGCACAAATATTCCACTGCCCAGACAGGATCTAAACTTGGTTAGCTCTGCAGGTGGTCACCCAACCACCAACAAAACTCTTTTGAAGCCGCTGACCAGGTGACAAAGGAATTTATGCGTCTGCCGAAGGAGTGTATTCAAGCCCGTCTTCTTGGAGCCCGAACAAATGGCTCCAATGATTTGGAATACACAAATGACCGATCAAAGGATATTCTGGCGTCTCACCCTTCCTGGAACGTCTAGATGGAGCAACAGCACCGCCAAGTGGTGAAACTTGGAACTATCCTTAGTGACAATTCACATAAGTAACCGCATTTTACACATTTATACCATGATAATTCTTGACAGACAACTGAACTACGAATGATTCATGTTATATCTTTGTGTGTATGAACATCCTATTTCATTTGTACTCCATAAAGAATGAAAGATAATCAATATCTCTCAGTTCAGTCAGATTAGACAAGTAGAAGTTACCTCACAAGTTAGTTTATGATGCATTAATTACAATGTGTGTTAAACGGGTTGTGTGGGAAAATTGATTTGCCAGACTGACCAAATTTAATGCCAAATTATTAATCCCTTTAATATTTTATTTTTTTTAAAGTCTGCGCGAGCGAACAGAAGGGTGTGCCACCACCTACTGAAGCCCCGCCCATAGACTTTAAAAAGACAAGGGGACCCCCTCGCAAACCCTCTTGCCTCTTGCCTCTTCCAAAAACTCTCTTCTAACATCATCCTCAGGCTAACGACCTGCCAGTGTCCCAGCCTGCTCGAACTCTTTGTTCCAAGAAATTGCCAACCACGTGGCCCTTTTTTTTTTCTGGCAGCAACCGTTGCCGAGAGCAGACACTCGCTCCACGCCACGCCAAAGCAGGTGCAAACTGCAACGCTGACCCCAAAGACTCTTTTACTCCTTTTTTTTTGTTTTTTTTTCACCATCGGTGATTGCCCGCCAGCGACGAACTCCGCGGCCCCGGGGTACACTTGCAACGTACCGCCGGACTTGAGGTTGTGCACCTAAGCCGCCCTACACCTCACCTGCTAGTCGGTGGCGCCCCGCCGCGGTGCCAGCTCACCTCCAACGGCTGGCCTTCCCCGTACGCAGGCGCGTAGCGGACCGAGCTCCGACACCTGGAGTCGGACAGCTGTCCGGCAGAACCAACCTTGCCGGAGAATCAACCTCGCCGAGTCGCCGACCAATCAAGGGACGAGCCGCGCAACTACGTCAGCCCCCTGAGCGGCTCCCTTGCTCACCTGTGGAATAAACCCCTTTTTTTGATTTTCTTGCCTTTTTCAACGAACATTGACTATTTTTCCCCCTTTTTCACAAGACCCTTTTGCTCGTTCGACGCAAACGATTCTCGTAAGTGTGCGTTTGATTTCTAGCTCGGCGTATCCACTGTGTGCCACTTATGTTTGAAACATATCACAAATCTGGCAGGTCAAATTTCTCTTTTCCCTGTTTCCTTATTCATTCGCATTCCTTCCTTATTTTCATTCGCTTTATTTTATTTCTCTTCTGACGGTAGAATAGTTAGATAGGCAGTGTTTTGATTCTGTAGTGTAGCAATCGTGAATAAATGTATGTTTTATTAACTCTATTCCGCCTAAATCATCTGTGTTTCCGAGTGGATTATTATTCTTTTGTTAGTACAACGAACCACTGAATATCGAGTGTGGCGACTTTAGATTATAAATGACGGATGAAGGAAGGATTTTGGTCGTTGTTTGCTCCTGTTAACCCAAAGCAAAACCAACGTGGTGCCCCTAGAGGTTATCGAGGTAAATATAATTTACCTCTGTAACGTCCAGATTATTAATTCGTCCAAAAGACGACCCAATTATCGCTACAACACTATACTCACTAACTCCTTAAGATTTATTTCTAGTGGGCACTAAGCATCAACACTTGGTGTTACTGCATGCTAATTAGTCAATTTTCTTGACGCCGTCCCCTGTTGTCGGGCGGGGGTAGCTCTGCCCCCTCGTTGTCTGCTCGGTAGCGGTTGCGTCTTGGCCACTCCCTGGGCCCCCTGTGGGGTGCGGTGTTGGGGTGCTTTCCCTGGTGCCCGGGGCGGTGCCGTCCCGGCGCGGTCCGCTGCTCCGAGCTGGCGGACTCAGTAACAGAGTTAGGTGTCACTAGTACGCTGGCGTGACGACCGGGGCCTCTTCCCACCGGGCTCAGTGTTCTGGTGTTCCGCCTCTCCCCCGGTGCTTCCTCCTCTGCTTCCCCCCCTGCCGCCGCTGTGCTCCTTTCGCACGGCTGGAGGTGGGGTGGGCACGTCTTCCCTCTCTGCGCTGCTGCCCGGTGCCGGTTTCCGGGGGTGGGGGGGTGGCGGGGCCTGGGTCGTGGCGGGTGGCGGGTTTGGGTGGGGTGCGGGGGGGTCGTGGGTGGGCCGGGGCTGGGGCGGGGGTGTTCCGGGCGTCTGGGTCGGCTCGCCGACCGGTGTCCGCTCGGGTGGCTTGGGGGTGGCCTTGGTGCTGCCGCGGCCTGGGGATTCCGGGGGGGGCGTGGCGGTGCTCGCTTTGCTGGACCGCGGTTGACGGCTTCTTTCTTTGGTGGTGGTCCTTATGCATGCCAGATCCGTCGCACCAGCATCTACTGAAACTCAACAGAAGTAGCCTCTCCCTCCCACAGCCCCTTGAATCAGTGGGTGCTGGTGTCTGTGGATCTCACTTTGCTTTATCGATCCTTCCCTCCTTCCTCTCTTTAGTTTTTCCTCTGGTCTCTTGAGATCTCGCTAATTGGTTGGAATTTAGAGGCTTCCGGGGTTGGCGTAAGACTTTGATTTTGTAACCATGGGGAAGGCAGGAAGTGTTTGATCGGTGCTGGATTTCACTTTGATTTATCTTTCTTTTCTCTTTATTTTTTCTGACCTTTTCTCTGGTCTCCTGACCATTTGAACCTCACGACTCTGGCAAGATTCTGAAGTACCTGGTTAAGGCGAAGGGTAATGGGATATTTACAAGGTGTAAGGGAAATCGGTCCAATTAATTATTAAATCAACAATTGTTAATTATTAAATTAATAATCAATTGGCTCATTAATTGAAGGAGACTCAAACTTAATATTTAAATTAAGTTGAGCTTGCCTGCGGAGCACCACATCTCTTTTTGATAATTTTATCAGGATAACAGATGAGAACCTCGTTGAATCAGTCATTAAAATGAAGGTTGTGCCCTTACTACAATTTTGTGAGTTCTTTGTTCAGCTTAGAGGTCACTATAAATTGTTGAAACACACACACAGTAAACCAGGGGTTGAGTTTTGTGCACGTTTATTCTCTAACCTAGGTGGGATAATCTACTTAGAATTTAAAGAAGCAAAACTAACTACTATGATAGGCAATGAAACGAGGACTAAAATAATAAAAATAATCAAAGGAGAAGAAAAGAAGAAAAAGGAAGAAACGGTCTTAGCCAAGGTGATGGATTTCAACATGGGACCCACAATCAACCTAGTTTGCACCAATTTGTACTAGGGCAAAGGCCTGCAAAGTTGCACTTACAGAGGGGGTTGGTCTCAGAAGCAGGACCCTGGATGGAGACTCGCCAAGCCCGTTTGAAGAAGGGATGAAGAAGGTTCAGTTCAGGAGAGGGAGAGACAGGTCGTCCGGCTGGCCAACTGAGCGTCACGGGGTCAACCTGCTGGCTGGGAAGAGGCCCTCTTGATTGAGGCCTCGGTGCTTGGGAAAAGCACCATCCGTTGAGCCTTTGCAGGGACTAAAAGCAGCGTGTTTCGCTGCGCCTGTCGCAACACGCGATGGCTTCTGTGCGTTGCCGTGTGCTGGAGGTTAAGCTAGCTGGGCTAGCCCTTTGTCTGGCAGCCGCGCCGATGGAGACCAGGAAGGAGCCAAGGAGCAGCGAAGAAGCGGGAGCCAAAGAGCAGCGGAAGAGAGGGAGCAGCACGCAGGGAGCGTGCTTTTAAATTGGGAAGGCGGCGGCCTCCACACCAGGGGGGCCGGTTGAGACCACAGTGGAAAGTTACCAGCTGGGGGAGGTTTTTGGTTGACTAATCAGATTGAATCTGGATCCCATGTGTGTTAAGATTCTAAGGTCAGAATTTAACCAATGCAACACGTACAATTGAATACCTCAAATAAAATGTTACCTAGCTTACACTGTTAAAACGTGCATACACATGAAAGTTTAGTGGAGAATCTGCCACTGCAATGGAACATTTTCATGACATTTCATGGAGTCAACATTTCACAAATGGCAAACATAACATTTCATAATTCATTGTTCTGTTGCAAAATAAGAAAGTCAAGTTTCTAAGAAGGCTTTTACAGTTCTGATTTGTGTGTGTGTGCGCGTGCGCGTGTCAATCAGAGCATTTGTGGCTGTTTGTGGGGGATGTTCTTGTGCTCCCCACCCCCCACAGTGGCATGTTCAGGCCACAGGAGCTCAATTCCTTTGGAACTGAGGTTGCAAAAAGTTACAACCGGCCGATAATCGTTACAGATCCTCCCTTTGGCGATGGAAACGTTCTTCGACAGAACGTTTCGGTCGGCACTTCTTGACGTGGCATCGGCAGGTGGACAGGTGAAGCACAACAATGCAGGTACCAGAGTACAAAGTTGGTGCAAACCCACCCCTCCCCTCCCTTTGCTAAAGCTCGACTCGGCAGTTGGCTATGATGTTATCTTTCCCGCTAGGTCTACACTACGTGTCGTGTATAGAGTGGAAGGGGAAAGTAACAGACGCACTAGGAGGAGAACACGAGAGTGGAAAATAGAAGTCCAATAGTTGTCTAGAGGCCTGTGTAGGAATGTCATGTCAATGTGACTGAAAGGGGGCACTTTCGGTTCTTACTATGACTTTGGGTCTTTCTAGGGCAAAAGAAAGCTGTATTAAGGGAGCATGCAGGCCGAGAAGACGTTCTCACAACTGAGCTGTTGATGTATCAAACAGATTAGTGCAGCATGTCAAGTCTCAGCGCGGTCACACCTTGCGTGTGAGCGTGCTCTGGTTGGGACACCGAGAAGAAACAAACTGTCTCGTGGTTAGTTTGGTTCAGCTTAGCGTGATGCTAGGCCGATTGAGGACTAGCGTAGTCCTTTTGGTTGTTTTGTCGGGAGATGGTAGATTGGTAATTTGTTTGCTACGCGTTGTTAGGCAAAAGGAATCTCGGTCGTGACTCGCGTGTTTCGCCATTTTCAAGTTAACGGTGTTTGGACTAACAGCGTTAACAGTTAAGGTTCTTATTTTAAATAAGAAGCTAATAAAAGCAGTAGCTAAAGGCACATTTCTTACCAATCCCTTTAGTTGTTTGGGGAGTCTGCTAAAGTTCATTTGAGTCACTGTACACTTTCTAGGGTGTTTGTTTATGCACATGGTGTCATAAGTATGAGTGCAGGTGTGCGAATGGGTGAAGCACAAATTTAATTGGCTATTCAATGGCGATATGGCGGTTAGGTTTGGCCCTAGCCACTTTAAATATGTCGTGAGCGCATTCATACACAACAGCAGCAAAAATGTGTTGAAACCACTGTTTGGAAAGGGACCGTTTGGGTCCTGCATCAGTTGGAAAGGCAAATGCACCCATAGGTGCCTGATGGGTGGGAGCCAAAAGCTCCAAGTCATCTTGAGGATGAACCACAGGAAGAATCACAAGTGTATCTTGTACCTGCTGATGATGGTCAACAAAGATGGGCGAGGTTCGTCCCTCAATTGTAACCAAGGAAGTGAGGTCATGGAGGTTGGACCTGATTGGCTGGTCCAGTCCTGTTGTGATGACCTCCCTTTGACAGCTATGTGTCATGTCATGGGCGTATGATGTCATGACCCCCCCTTCGGCTACATGGAGCCACGAACGGCAGAGATGTGCGGTCCACGGAGGAGCAAGAAGAAAGCCCATGACAGGAAGCAAAAGGTGACCACCAAAAGTGAATGTCTTGGCATGAACAGGTGAGCCGTCGACAGGCGAACGAGGAAGGCACGCGGCGGCGGTGAGCCACACAATGAGCAAAAGCAAGAGTAGAACAATGGACTGCAAGTTCATTGAAATCAGATAAGTGTTGTTGAGCACAAAGGCTGACAACGTGTGGCCCAAAAGAAGTACTGCAGGCGCGAAAGCGGGGGCAGTGAATGGCAGGGCAGTGGCGCGCACCATCTGCATTGCAAGGGTGGGCAGGGTGGGTAACAACTTGCTCAGAAATAGGCACAACGCGCCAAGCAGATTGCAAAGAACAACCACTGTGTTGTTTGGGTTGTTCGATGACAATTTCAAGTGCGATTTCAAGTTCAAAGTCCGCGGTGAAGCTGAATGGTTTGCTTCAAAAGTGAGGACAACGGCCTCAATTTGTGTCATGCGTAGCTCAGAGGTGCAATCCAAGTCGCGTTCCGTAAGGTGGCAGAGTTGCACACCCTGAGTGGGATGTTCAACTTGGCCGAGGGGAGAGCTGGTGTTGCGAAGGTGACCTCTTGAGGGCATCTCGGGGACAACAGGCATGGTCCCCCCTTGAGTTGGGTGAGAGTCCTGGTGTGAGTTTTGTACACTCAGAACAGGTTCACAAGAAGTCTCTGTTAGGCTTACCGCATAACAATTGGCAGTTTTGGTCAGCGGTGCTGCAGGCAGAAGCTGCCGCACCTGTGACCAGATTTTGCGTCGGTCGTAATCTATCAGGGGCTTGAAGCGGCCCAGCAGATCTTGACCAATGAGGAGCGGGACTGATTCCACAGCAGACACGTACACAGGGTGGACCAATGTGTGTGGTCCAATCGTCCAGTGTAACGTTGCCATGGAGTCCAGATGGGTGTTAGTCAGTGCAAATGCACCGATCTCCAATGAGCAGTGGTTGACGCGGAGCGTCTGGCCACTGTTCTTCAGCATGGCTTGAAGTTGGTTGAAGAGCGTGTTGGACATTACTGTAATGTCAGCGCCAGGATCAACCAAAGCGTCATAGTCTAATGTTTGTTCAAGTGTCGTCCTCAAATAGAACTTACGCGATGCACCTTTAATCTTGAGGTTACCTAAGAGCTGTTTGAATGGTTGATTCGACTCGGTAACAGGTGCCCTGGCAGAAGGCACAGAAGGTGCTGGATCCAGTTGGACTGAAAGAACGGTGTTGTCCGACACCTCTGGCTCATTGATGGCTGTCGGCTGACTGTCGTTGGACAATTTGCGCAGCCCATCAAGAACTTTTGTCCAGATGTTGCTGTCAATTGAGGAGTCACCTGACGTGGATGGGGGCTCCTGAGGACTATTTGTGCGGGGAGGTTTCTTTTTGCGAGGTTTTGTTTTCGCCAAGGGTTTCTCCCGTTCACAACCACGGCTGGAGCTATGACTCAACCGCGCAGGTGCACTGCGGCCGTACTGGTGCTTCTGATGAGAACCATTTTGAGGCCGTTGTGCAGGATTTGATGGGGAAGCGGCGATGTCATCGTCGCTTTGCTGTGATTCGGACTGTCGTTCGACCTCGTCTGAACCACCTGCAACATGGTAAACAGAGGATTCCACTGATTTAGCAGCGTTTTCGCGTAAAAACACAAAGGCCTTGGATGCAAGTTCACGTAGCTCTAGGCTACTTAGCGTGCGAGGACAAGTTGTCACGCCCAAGAGGCGGCTTGTGTTTGGGTGGAGGTTGTTCAAAAATAGTGTTTTGAATTCTACCTGTTCTTCCATGTTGGGTTCGTTACGATGCCCAAAGTATGCCTTGCGCAGGCGACTATAATACAGGCTGGGTGATTCCTTTCGGCCTTGTTTTACTGACCAGGCAGCAAGAAAGCTCATTGCTGATACTGGGCCATCAAATTCACGAGACAATGCGTGACACAGTGCTCGATAATCATTCAAGATGTGGATCGGCTGGCGGTCGATCCAATCACTTACTTCTCGAGTGGACGTCAATTTCATGAGGTAAATCTTGTCTTCCGTTGTTGCCTGTGGGAATCTCCTCAAATGAAAATCAAGGTCTTTGAGGTACACAGAAGTGTTATCAGAGCAATCTTGTTTTGGCTGAAATTTCTGAATGTGCTTGGCAATCGTGTCTAACTCTTTTGTAGACATGCCTGGTTGCGCCACATGATGAGGTGAAGAAGCATCTGCTTGTTGAGCAGGAGAAGGAAGGTTGGCAGCAACTGGAGACGCACAAGAAGGTGTGGCGCCTAGCGGGGGTGCCGAAACAAGAAGTGTGCTTCTTTGTGGAAGCACAGAGACAGGTGAGCTTGCTCCTCTCAGTGACACTGCAGAGGGAGGGGGCCCCCGTGTGTGTTGAGCGGCAATTGGAGAAGTGCTTGCCATGGAGCGAGTGGGAACCGGAAGTGGCACAGGTGGCTGAGAAGCAGGTCCAAGATTTGCAGAGGAAGTCTGCAGCACATCAGACAACGTGGCAGCGTCTGAAAAAGGAACAGGTGCGTGCACCACAAGTGGATCAAAATGCAAAGGAGAGTTCACCTGAGACAGGTCCTGAACGGGGACCTCCAAAGCAGTGGTTTGGGACGGTGTCAATGGACACCTGGTGTTACCTTGTGGGACTTGCTGTAATTTCGGTTCAGCATGGGATGACTCGTCATCCCGGCCAGTGTTGAAGGATGGATGCTGCAATCGCCGGAGTTTTTCTTCCATTGCCATCAACTCAGATTTCAAACGAAACGTCTGCCTTTTTCCTTCAATGCGTTCATTTTTCAAAAGTCTAATCTTTTGAGTTAATTCCGCAATTTCATCATTCGCGAGAGCTAGCAAGTACTTGTCAAATTCATGCTCAGTTTGGAGATCAATCCAATGGGCTTCAGTGGGCTGATTTGATAGTTCTACAATGCATTCTTTTAGCTCACGAATTTCAGATGTGGCATTATGCCAATTTTGTTCATGCGTGCGGGCAGTTTGTGTACTCACTTTAAGTTCCTGTGTCAATTTTGTAACTTGGTTTCCCAAGTTCACGCGGTCAGATTCATGCAACCATGCTTCCAACTCTGTTAGCTTGCTGCTAACTTGGGCGTGAATTTGCTGTTCTGCTGTCAGAACGCTTTTCACTTGTTCGAGTTCATGGTCACTCAATTTCCACCTAGCCACTAAATTCACCATTAGTCGGCTGAGGATTTGTGCCATATCTTCGTGGGTTAACGACCCTTGTTGAGCGTCGCAAACGAGTTGCGCAATGTTGGTGTCAAGAATCTCTGCGCTAGCGCTGGCTGTCGCGTCGGCATAGCCTGGAATGAGATTGTTAGTCACGGTCGCAAGGGCATTTTCCAAAGCATCCATTGTTAAAAGTAGCGTTATGATATCAAAGATATGCGTAAGCTCACTTTACTCAATTTGGAAGGACTAATTGTTAGCCAATTAGACAATGCTGGAAATGCTTAATGCTTAAAGATTGGCCTTTTGGGCCCAATTAGTTGATTCAAAATGTTTTACCAAAATTCTTAAGGCACAGATTAAAGGATGGTATCCAAATATGTTACCAATTATTTTAAATGGCAATGCATTAAATAATTGAGGACCCTCAACAAAGTATTGTGTTAAGCAATTTAGTCTGTTAAATTACTATTAACCACAGCATACGTTTGAGGTTACAGGTTTTAGGAAACAAAAGTCTACTAAGGACAGTCACATTAAATTAAAATTACATTTAATTCAATAGAGGTTTCCAAAAGTGCCTAAAAATTGGGTAAACACTTTTACTACAACGAGAAAAGCTATACACTACTAGTTGAGTGTTGTAGTTGAAAACGGTGGTTAATTATTTAAACAAACTCTTTGGTTAGTCAATAATTAAAGTTATCAAGCATTTTAATTTTGTTGGCAAAAGTTCCTCGGCTGCGGTACCGTGAATAGCCACAGGAGGACGCCGTCGGCGTTTAAAACGCAACGAGGCTCCTGTGTGTAGTATAGAGTCGTACTTTTGTTCGATCAATAAAGTTTTATGACTTTACCGCATAGACAAAACAACTCCGTCGCTCGTAAGTGACACAGAATGTGTCTTAAAACGAGTGTTTAAATACCTTGCACAAGTTTTAAAATCGTAGCACTTGGCAAGCAAAGTTGTTAGCAACACGCAGCTAACGTAAACTTTGTCAATGAGTGGCACGTCACCGGAAGTTGCGCGTGCGTGTGTCGCCAGCTGTCAATCTGTCAAACACGTTAAATTCACTCCTTACGGATAATCGCGCGTATTGTTATGCGCGGCACTGACGCCGAATTATCAAGAAGACACTAATAATTATAATTTAAATAAATCAAGGAGCGGAAACCACGGAAACGTTTTAATTCCCACGGGTTTATATCGCGATACTAGTATCCTATAAGGACTCGCGTCGAGGGGAAAGAGAAAACTACTACTTCCTGTAAGACGGTGTTAATTCATCAAACACGACGGAATTAATGAAGATTAAAAAGTGCAAAAACGTACAAAAATATTAACCCTAAACTCAGTGTTAACACTTGGTGAAACAGGAGTAGGAAAAATATTATAATGTAACGTTTAAGAGTGGCGAAGACACGTGATGTTAAATTGTCTTAAATCCAGTAAGAATCATAGATTAGGACGGTACAGTAGTAATTTAAATCCCTCGATTAGTTTCAAATCACGGTAACTTGATTATTTAAATTATAAAGTGCTTTGAATGCGATGTTGAAGAAGGCAGACAGTAGGCTCACGGGGGGAGAGGGGGGCTGTGATGTGTCCCTCTTCACACGTGAGTTGCTAGAAAGCAGGAGTCAACTATACTAGCTGTAGTTTGGCAGCTGGCCGTGTAGCAATATGAGTATTAAGCAAACAGTACACTTTAGTGTTAATCAGATGGAAATCTAATTTCAACAATTTAAGCGAACTGTATAACTAGTTATTCAGTGCTACAATTTGGCAGAGACTGGGCTCTCAGTGGGGGGTCACGTGGTGAGACGTGATCCTCTCTTGGAGGCCACAGCCAAATGAGGAGCGACTTGGAAGTCTGGCCGTTGGGCCCGCCCCTCAAATTAGTTTATTGGTCGACTGGTTTCAAGGGGTGGTTACCTGAATCCCAGTTAAGTTAAGGATACGCCTCCAAAGATGGCGGATCTTAACACGTGTGTTTTACACAAAAGGCTAGCAGTTTTAGCACCATGTGCCTTACGCTAAACCCGACAAAAGGGAGTCAACTTAACACCTTGAGAAGTGTGCTGTGACTCAAATGGTGGTCTGAATGCAGAATTTCGTGCACTAGACTATTTCCTCAGCCTAAAGGCTTGTAACGTAATCAGGTAGCTAAGCTGATTGCGCCACGTGAGGTTTGGAATATATTTTTAACCCAATCAGAATTCGTGACGAGTTAGAAAAAACATTCCCAGGCCTAAAAAGTTTTGCATGCAATAGAAAAAATGTGATCGTTACTCTTCCACTTTTGTGTGTGTAACATTCACATAGTCGACAAATTCATTCTCTTCTCAATAACTAGTCGTTAGACTGTTATTTAGCGCTTCAAATACACTGCTTTTATACAGCGGATTGGCTCTGGCATAAAGTTGTAGTTAGATTGCTATGGAAACGAGCTGAAATTTTCCCAGAAGAATACGCTGCACTAAGCTGTTTTTGGATTGTTACATGTGTGTGTTTCACAAAATATGTAACATAAATTGGCCTCACCAAAGGGGCACCATTATGTAAGGGAAATCGGTCCAATTAATTATTAAATCAACAATTGTTAATTATTAAATTAATAATCAATTGGCTCATTAATTGAAGGAGACTCAAACTTAATATTTAAATTAAGTTGAGCTTGCCTGCGGAGCACCACATCTCTTTTTGATAATTTTATCAGGATAACAGATGAGAACCTCGTTGAATCAGTCATTAAAATGAAGGTTGTGCCCTTACTACAATTTTGTGAGTTCTTTGTTCAGCTTAGAGGTCACTATAAATTGTTGAAACACACACACAGTAAACCAGGGGTTGAGTTTTGTGCACGTTTATTCTCTAACCTAGGTGGGATAATCTACTTAGAATTTAAAGAAGCAAAACTAACTACTATGATAGGCAATGAAACGAGGACTAAAATAATAAAAATAATCAAAGGAGAAGAAAAGAAGAAAAAGGAAGAAACGGTCTTAGCCAAGGTGATGGATTTCAACATGGGACCCACAATCAACCTAGTTTGCACCAATTTGTACTAGGGCAAAGGCCTGCAAAGTTGCACTTACAGAGGGGGTTGGTCTCAGAAGCAGGACCCTGGATGGAGACTCGCCAAGCCCGTTTGAAGAAGGGATGAAGAAGGTTCAGTTCAGGAGAGGGAGAGACAGGTCGTCCGGCTGGCCAACTGAGCGTCACGGGGTCAACCTGCTGGCTGGGAAGAGGCCCTCTTGATTGAGGCCTCGGTGCTTGGGAAAAGCACCATCCGTTGAGCCTTTGCAGGGACTAAAAGCAGCGTGTTTCGCTGCGCCTGTCGCAACACGCGATGGCTTCTGTGCGTTGCCGTGTGCTGGAGGTTAAGCTAGCTGGGCTAGCCCTTTGTCTGGCAGCCGCGCCGATGGAGACCAGGAAGGAGCCAAGGAGCAGCGAAGAAGCGGGAGCCAAAGAGCAGCGGAAGAGAGGGAGCAGCACGCAGGGAGCGTGCTTTTAAATTGGGAAGGCGGCGGCCTCCACACCAGGGGGGCCGGTTGAGACCACAGTGGAAAGTTACCAGCTGGGGGAGGTTTTTGGTTGACTAATCAGATTGAATCTGGATCCCATGTGTGTTAAGATTCTAAGGTCAGAATTTAACCAATGCAACACGTACAATTGAATACCTCAAATAAAATGTTACCTAGCTTACACTGTTAAAACGTGCATACACATGAAAGTTTAGTGGAGAATCTGCCACTGCAATGGAACATTTTCATGACATTTCATGGAGTCAACATTTCACAAATGGCAAACATAACATTTCATAATTCATTGTTCTGTTGCAAAATAAGAAAGTCAAGTTTCTAAGAAGGCTTTTACAGTTCTGATTTGTGTGTGTGTGCGCGTGCGCGTGTCAATCAGAGCATTTGTGGCTGTTTGTGGGGGATGTTCTTGTGCTCCCCACCCCCCACAGTGGCATGTTCAGGCCACAGGAGCTCAATTCCTTTGGAACTGAGGTTGCAAAAAGTTACAACCGGCCGATAATCGTTACAAAGGTTTTAGGTGAATTAATGAGTATAAATTTATACGTATTTGCACGCGCACGCACGCACGCAAACGCACACACGCAAACGCACGCACACATACAGACAAAAAAAAAAAAAAAAGAAAAAAAAAAGAGCAATGATGATAAGACGTTGAATCGGTAAGACTACCGAATGAACAATTCTGAGCTCTTTTAAAAAAAAAAAAAAAAAAAGCTCATGGCGTGAAATGAAATATATTGAAGCTGGAATGAAGTCAATCGGATGAATAATGTGGAAGTAAATGGAAAATGTAGAATGTAGGAAATAATCGGGTGCAAAATCGAGAATTGTGGGTGACGCGTGAATTTTGGCACTGAAAAGCTGGAAGAGGTCATGGCGTGAAATGGTGGAATAGATTGAAGTTGTAATGAAGTGAATTAGCATGCTAACTTAGCATTAGAATGCTAACTTAACATTAAAATTAGCATGCTAACTTAGCATTAGCAGTAGCATGCTAAGCTAACATTAGCATGCTAAGCTAACATTAGCATTCGTATGCTAACATTAGCATTTGCATGCTAAGCTAACATTAGCATTTGCAAGCTAAGCTAAGATTAGCATTAGCATGCTAAGTTGACTTAACATTAGCATGTTAAGCTAACATTAGCATTAGCATACTAGCTAGCATTAGCATGCTAACATTAACATTAGCATGCTAAGCTAACATTCGTATTAGCATGCTAGCTTAACATTAGCATGCTAAGCTAACATTAGCATTAGCATACTAGCTTAGCATTAGCATGCTAAGCTAACATCAGCATTAGAATGCTACGCTAACATTAGCATGCTAACTTAGCACTTGCATGCTCATCGGATGAATAATGTGGAAGTAAATGGAAAATGTAGAATGTGGGAAATAATCGGGTGCGAAATCGAGAATTGTGGGTAAGGCGTGAATTTTGGAACTGAAAAACTGGAAGAGCTCATGGCATGAATTGGTGGAATATATTGAAGTTGGAATGAAGTCAATCGGATGAATAATGTGGAAGTAAATGTGAAATTTCGAATCTCCCAATAATAGGGAAAAATCAGGTACGAAATCAGGAATTGTGTGTAACAGGTGAATCGTGGGAATAAAAATAAAAATTGGAACTGATTGAATCGGGTGAAAAATGTGGAAGAGAAGCTGGACAGAAAAGTGCGAGGAATAAAATATAAGAATAAGAACGAGAAATGCCATTCCTGGGAAATGGCGTGTGAAGGCTAGAGAGATGAATGAATACCTGTGGAATGATTTGGAATAATTTTGAATGATGCTGAATGATGTTGAATGATATTGAATGGAGTTGAATTATATTGAATGATGTTGAATTATATCGAATGATGTTGAATGAAACTGAATGACATGGAATGAGCTTAACATGCTGAAGTTGGAATGGTTTAAATTCATCCAGAAATCTAGAAACAGTTGAAGGAAGACAAATACTACAAAAGTAAAAATAAATCAGCAAGAAACAAGAAAACAAGGAAGAAATCTAGTAAGAAATGGAGGAAGTAGCAAGTAATCGGGTAAGCAATGGAGTAAAGTGAGAAGAATTAAGTAAGCAATGAAGTAAGGAGGGTAGAATCGAGTAGCAATGGTGTAAGGAGTGGCAAACTTTATAAGCAATGGAGTAATAGTCACTTTATTGAATTCAGGTCACATTTGCATTAGTATACTAAGCTAGCATTAGCATGCTATTGCTAATATTAGCAATAGTGTGCTAATGTAGCATTTGCATTCTAATTGAACATTAGCATTAGCATGGTAACTTAACATTAAAATTAGCATGCTAACTTAACATTAGCAGTAGCATGCTAAGCTAACATTAGCATGCTAAGCTAACATTAGCATTAGTATGCTAACTTTAGCATTTGCATGCTAAGCTAACATTAGCATTTGCAAGCTAAGCTAACATTAGCATTAGCATGCTAAACTGACTTAACATTAGCATGCTAAGCTAACATTAACATTAGCATACTAGCTAGCATTAGCATGCTAACATTAGCATTAGCATGTTAAGCTAACATTAACATTAGCATGTTAAGCTAACATTAACATTAGCATGCTAGCTTAGCATTAGCATGCTAAGCTAACATTAGCATTAGCATACTAGCTTAGCATTAGCATGCTAAGCTAACATTAGCATTAGCATGTTAAGCTAACATTAGCATTAGCATGCTAGCTTAGTATTAGCATGCTAAGCTAACATCAGCATTAGCATGCTAAGCTAACATTAGCAATTACATGCTACGTTAACATTAGCATGCTAACTTAGCACTAGCATGCTCATCGGATGAATAATGTGGAAGTAAATGGAAAATGTAGAATGGAAATAATCGGGTGAGAAATCGAGAATTGCGGGTAACGCATGAATTTTGGAACTGAAAAGTTGGAAGAGCTCATGGCATGAATTGGTGGAATATATTGAAGTTGGAATGAAGTTAATCGGATAAATAATGTGGAAGTAAATGGGAAATGTAGAATGTGGGAAATAATCGGGTGCAAAATCGAGAATTGTGGGTAAAGTGTGAATTTTGGAACTGAAATGGTGGAATAGCTCATGGCATGAATTGCTGGAATATATTGAAGCTGGAATGATGTGAATCGGATGAATGATGTGGAAGTAAATGGAAAATGTAGAATGTGGGAAATAATCGGGTACGAAATCGGGAATTGTGGGTAAGGTGTGAATTTTGAACCTGAAAAGCTGGAATAGCTCATGGCGTGAAATGCTGGAATATATTGAAGCTGGAATGATGTGAATCGGATGAATGATGTGGAAGTAAATGGAAAATGTAGAATGTGGGAAATAATCGGGTACGAAATCGGGAATTGTGGGTAAGGTGTGAATTTTGAACCTGAAAAGCTGGAATAGCTCATGGCGTGAAATGCTGGAATATATTGAAGCTGGAATGATGTGAATCGGATGAATAATGTGGAAGTAAATGGAAAATGTAGAATGTGGGAAATAATCGGGTACGTAATCTGGAATTGTGGGTAAGGTGTGAATTTTGAACCTGAAAAGCTGGAATAGCTCATGGCGTGAAATGCTGGAATATATTGAAGCTGGAATGATGTGAATCGGATGAATAATGTGGAAGTAAATGGAAAATGCAGAATGTGGGAAATAATCGGGTGCGAAATCGAGAATTTTGGGTAACGCGTGAATTTTGGCACTGAAATGCTGGAGGAGCTCATGGCGTGAAATGGTGGAATATATTGAGGTTGGAATGAAGTGAATCGGGTGAAAAATGTGGAAGTAAATGTGAAATTTCGAATCTCCCAATAATAGGGAAAAATCAGGTACGAAATCAGGAATTGTGTGTAACAGGTGAATCGTGGGAATAAAAATAAAAATTGGAACTGATTGAATCGGGTGAAAAATGTGGAAGAGAAGCTGGACAGAAAAGTGCGAGGAATAAAATATAAGAATAAGAACGAGAAATGCCATTCCTGGGAAATGGCGTGTGAAGGCTAGAGAGATGAATGAATACCTGTGGAATGATTTGGAATAATTTTGAATGATGCTGAATGATGTTGAATGATATTGAATGGAGTTGAATTATATTGAATGATGTTGAATTATATCGAATGATGTTGAATGAAACTGAATGACATGGAATGAGCTTAACATGCTGAAGTTGGAATGGTTTAAATTCATCCAGAAATCTAGAAACAGTTGAAGGAAGACAAATACTACAAAAGTAAAAATAAATCAGCAAGAAACAAGAAAACAAGGAAGAAATCTAGTAAGAAATGGAGGAAGTAGCAAGTAATCGGGTAAGCAATGGAGTAAAGTGAGAAGAATTAAGTAAGCAATGAAGTAAGGAGGGTAGAATCGAGTAGCAATGGTGTAAGGAGTGGCAAACTTTATAAGCAATGGAGTAATAGTCACTTTATTGAATTCAGGTCACATTTGCATTAGTATACTAAGCTAGCATTAGCATGCTATTGCTAATATTAGCAATAGTGTGCTAATGTAGCATTTGCATTCTAATTGAACATTAGCATTAGCATGGTAACTTAACATTAAAATTAGCATGCTAACTTAGCATTAGCAGTAGCATGCTAAGCTAACATTAGCATGCTAAGCTAACATTAGCATTAGTATGCTAACTTTAGCATTTGCATGCTAAGCTAACATTAGCATTTGCAAGCTAAGCTAACATTAGCATTAGCATGCTAAACTGACTTAACATTAGCATGCTAAGCTAACATTAACATTAGCATACTAGCTAGCATTAGCATGCTAACATTAGCATTAGCATGTTAAGCTAACATTAACATTAGCATGTTAAGCTAACATTAACATTAGCATGCTAGCTTAGCATTAGCATGCTAAGCTAACATTAGCATTAGCATACTAGCTTAGCATTAGCATGCTAAGCTAACATTAGCATTAGCATGTTAAGCTAACATTAGCATTAGCATGCTAGCTTAGTATTAGCATGCTAAGCTAACATCAGCATTAGCATGCTAAGCTAACATTAGCAATTACATGCTACGTTAACATTAGCATGCTAACTTAGCACTAGCATGCTCATCGGATGAATAATGTGGAAGTAAATGGAAAATGTAGAATGGAAATAATCGGGTGAGAAATCGAGAATTGCGGGTAACGCATGAATTTTGGAACTGAAAAGTTGGAAGAGCTCATGGCATGAATTGGTGGAATATATTGAAGTTGGAATGAAGTTAATCGGATAAATAATGTGGAAGTAAATGGGAAATGTAGAATGTGGGAAATAATCGGGTGCAAAATCGAGAATTGTGGGTAAGGTGTGAATTTTGGAACTGAAATGGTGGAATAGCTCATGGCATGAATTGCTGGAATATATTGAAGCTGGAATGATGTGAATCGGATGAATGATGTGGAAGTAAATGGAAAATGTAGAATGTGGGAAATAATCGGGTACGAAATCGGGAATTGTGGGTAAGGTGTGAATTTTGAACCTGAAAAGCTGGAATAACTCATGGCGTGAAATGCTGGAATATATTGAAGCTGGAATGATGTGAATCGGATGAATGATGTGGAAGTAAATGGAAAATGTAGAATGTGGGAAATAATCGGGTACGAAATCGGGAATTGTGGGTAAGGTGTGAATTTTGAACCTGAAAAGCTGGAATAGCTCATGGCGTGAAATGCTGGAATATATTGAAGCTGGAATGATGTGAATCGGATGAATAATGTGGAAGTAAATGGAAAATGTAGAATGTGGGAAATAATCGGGTACGTAATCTGGAATTGTGGGTAAGGTGTGAATTTTGAACCTGAAAAGCTGGAATAGCTCATGGCATGAAATGCTGGAATATATTGAAGCTGGAATGATGTGAATCGGATGAATGATGTGGAAGTAAATGGAAAATGTAGAATGTGGGAAATAATCGGGTACGAAATCGGGAATTGTGGGTAAGGTGTGAATTTTGAACCTGAAAAGCTGGAATAGCTCATGGCGTGAAATGCTGGAATATATTGAAGCTGGAATGATGTGAATCGGATGAATAATGTGGAAGTAAATGGAAAATGTAGAATGTGGGAAATAATCGGGTACGTAATCTGGAATTGTGGGTAAGGTGTGAATTTTGAACCTGAAAAGCTGGAATAGCTCATGGCATGAAATGCTGGAATATATTGAAGCTGGAATGATGTGAATCGGATGAATGATGTGGAAGTAAATGGAAAATGTAGAATGTGGGAAATAATCGGGTACGAAATCGGGAATTGTGGGTAAGGTGTGAATTTTGAACCTGAAAAGCTGGAATAGCTCATGGCGTGAAATGCTGGAATATATTGAAGCTGGAATGATGTGAATCGGATGAATAATGTGGAAGTAAATGGAAAATGCAGAATGTGGGAAATAATCGGGTGCGAAATCGAGAATTTTGGGTAACGCGTGAATTTTGGCACTGAAATGCTGGAGGAGCTCATGGCGTGAAATGGTGGAATATATTGAGGTTGGAATGAAGTGAATCGGGTGAAAAATGTGGAAGTAAATGTGAAATTTCGAATCTCCCAATAATAGGGAAAAATCAGGTACGAAATCAGGAATTGTGTGTAACAGGTGAATCGTGGGAATAAAAATAAAAATTGGAACTGATTGAATCGGGTGAAAAATGTGGAAGAGAAGCTGGACAGAAAAGTGCGAGGAATAAAATATAAGAATAAGAACGAGAAATGCCATTCCTGGGAAATGGCGTGTGAAGGCTAGAGAGATGAATGAATACCTGTGGAATGATTTGGAATAATTTTGAATGATGCTGAATGATGTTGAATGATATTGAATGGAGTTGAATTATATTGAATGATGTTGAATTATATCGAATGATGTTGAATGAAACTGAATGACATGGAATGAGCTTAACATGCTGAAGTTGGAATGGTTTAAATTCATCCAGAAATCTAGAAACAGTTGAAGGAAGACAAATACTACAAAAGTAAAAATAAATCAGCAAGAAACAAGAAAACAAGGAAGAAATCTAGTAAGAAATGGAGGAAGTAGCAAGTAATCGGGTAAGCAATGGAGTAAAGTGAGAAGAATTAAGTAAGCAATGAAGTAAGGAGGGTAGAATCGAGTAGCAATGGTGTAAGGAGTGGCAAACTTTATAAGCAATGGAGTAATAGTCACTTTATTGAATTCAGGTCACATTTGCATTAGTATACTAAGCTAGCATTAGCATGCTATTGCTAATATTAGCAATAGTGTGCTAATGTAGCATTTGCATTCTAATTGAACATTAGCATTAGCATGGTAACTTAACATTAAAATTAGCATGCTAACTTAGCATTAGCAGTAGCATGCTAAGCTAACATTAGCATGCTAAGCTAACATTAGCATTAGTATGCTAACTTTAGCATTTGCATGCTAAGCTAACATTAGCATTTGCAAGCTAAGCTAACATTAGCATTAGCATGCTAAACTGACTTAACATTAGCATGCTAAGCTAACATTAACATTAGCATACTAGCTAGCATTAGCATGCTAACATTAGCATTAGCATGTTAAGCTAACATTAACATTAGCATGTTAAGCTAACATTAACATTAGCATGCTAGCTTAGCATTAGCATGCTAAGCTAACATTAGCATTAGCATACTAGCTTAGCATTAGCATGCTAAGCTAACATTAGTATTAGCATGTTAAGCTAACATTAGCATTAGCATGCTAGCTTAGTATTAGCATGCTAAGCTAACATCAGCATTAGCATGCTAAGCTAACATTAGCAATTACATGCTACGTTAACATTAGCATGCTAACTTAGCACTAGCATGCTCATCGGATGAATAATGTGGAAGTAAATGGAAAATGTAGAATGGAAATAATCGGGTGAGAAATCGAGAATTGCGGGTAACGCATGAATTTTGGAACTGAAAAGTTGGAAGAGCTCATGGCATGAATTGGTGGAATATATTGAAGTTGGAATGAAGTTAATCGGATAAATAATGTGGAAGTAAATGGGAAATGTAGAATGTGGGAAATAATCGGGTGCAAAATCGAGAATTGTGGGTAAGGTGTGAATTTTGGAACTGAAATGGTGGAATAGCTCATGGCATGAATTGCTGGAATATATTGAAGCTGGAATGATGTGAATCGGATGAATGATGTGGAAGTAAATGGAAAATGTAGAATGTGGGAAATAATCGGGTACGAAATCGGGAATTGTGGGTAAGGTGTGAATTTTGAACCTGAAAAGCTGGAATAGCTCATGGCGTGAAATGCTGGAATATATTGAAGCTGGAATGATGTGAATCGGATGAATGATGTGGAAGTAAATGGAAAATGTAGAATGTGGGAAATAATCGGGTACGAAATCGGGAATTGTGGGTAAGGTGTGAATTTTGAACCTGAAAAGCTGGAATAGCTCATGGCGTGAAATGCTGGAATATATTGAAGCTGGAATGATGTGAATCGGATGAATAATGTGGAAGTAAATGGAAAATGTAGAATGTGGGAAATAATCGGGTACGTAATCTGGAATTGTGGGTAAGGTGTGAATTTTGAACCTGAAAAGCTGGAATAGCTCATGGCATGAAATGCTGGAATATATTGAAGCTGGAATGATGTGAATCGGATGAATGATGTGGAAGTAAATGGAAAATGTAGAATGTGGGAAATAATCGGGTACGAAATCGGGAATTGTGGGTAAGGTGTGAATTTTGAACCTGAAAAGCTGGAATAGCTCATGGCGTGAAATGCTGGAATATATTGAAGCTGGAATGATGTGAATCGGATGAATAATGTGGAAGTAAATGGAAAATGTAGAATGTGGGAAATAATCGGGTACGTAATCTGGAATTGTGGGTAAGGTGTGAATTTTGAACCTGAAAAGCTGGAATAGCTCATGGCATGAAATGCTGGAATATATTGAAGCTGGAATGATGTGAATCGGATGAATGATGTGGAAGTAAATGGAAAATGTAGAATGTGGGAAATAATCGGGTACGAAATCGGGAATTGTGGGTAAGGTGTGAATTTTGAACCTGAAAAGCTGGAATAGCTCATGGCGTGAAATGCTGGAATATATTGAAGCTGGAATGATGTGAATCGGATGAATAATGTGGAAGTAAATGGAAAATGCAGAATGTGGGAAATAATCGGGTGCGAAATCGAGAATTTTGGGTAACGCGTGAATTTTGGCACTGAAATGCTGGAGGAGCTCATGGCGTGAAATGGTGGAATATATTGAGGTTGGAATGAAGTGAATCGGGTGAAAAATGTGGAAGTAAATGTGAAATTTCGAATCTCCCAATAATAGGGAAAAATCAGGTACGAAATCAGGAATTGTGTGTAACAGGTGAATCGTGGGAATAAAAATAAAAATTGGAACTGATTGAATCGGGTGAAAAATGTGGAAGAGAAGCTGGACAGAAAAGTGCGAGGAATAAAATATAAGAATAAGAACTAGAAATGCCATTTCTGGGAAATGGCGTGTGAAGGCTAGAGAGATGAATGAATACCTGTGGAATGATTTGGAATAATTTTGAATGATGCTGAATGATGTTGAATGATATTGAATGGAGTTGAATTATATTGAATGATGTTGAATGATATTGAATGATGTTGAATGATATTGAATGATGTTGAATGATACTGAATGACATGGAATGAGCTTAACATGCTGAAGTTGGAATGGTTTAAATTCATCCAGAAATCTAGAAACAGTTGAAGGAAGACAAATACCACAAAAGTAAAAATAAATCAGCAAGAAACAAGAAAACAAGGAAGAAATCAAGTAAGAAATGGAGGAAGTAGCAAGTAATCGGGTAAGCAATGGAGTAAAGTGAGAAGAATTAAGTAAGCAATGAAGTAAGGAGGGTAGAATCGAGTAGCAATGGTGTAAGGAGTGGCAAACTTAATAAGCAATGGAGTAATAGTCACTTTGTTGAATTCAGGTCACATTTGCATTAGTATACTAAGCTAGCATTAGCATGCTATTGGTAATATTATAAATAGCATGCTAATGTAGCATTTACATTCTAATCGAACATTAGCATTAGCATGCTAACTTAACATTAAAATTAGCATGCTAACTTAGCATTAGCAGTAGCATGCTAAGCTAACATTAGCATGCTAAGCTAACATTAGCATTAGTTTGCTAACATTAGCATTTGCATGCTAAGCTAACATTAGCATTTGCAAGCTAAGCTAACATTAGCATTAGCATGCTAAGCTGACTTAACATTAGCATGCTAAGCTAACATTAGCATTAGAAACTAGCTAGCATTAGCATGCTAACATTAGCATTAACATGCTAACATTAGCATTAGCATGCTAAGCTAACATTAGCATGCTAGCTTAGCATTAGCATGCTAAGCTAACATTAGCATTAGCATACTAGCTTAGCATTAGCATGCTAAGCTAACATTAGCATTAGCATGCGAGCTTAGTATTAGCATGCTAAGCTAACATCAGCATTAGCATGCTAAGCTAACATTAGCATTAACATGCTACGCTAACATTAGCATGCTAACTTAGCACTAGCATGCTCATCGGATGAATAATGTGGAAGTAAATGGAAAATGTAGAATGTGGGAAATAATCGGGTGAGAAATCGAGAATTGCGGGTAACGCATGAATTTTGGAACTGAAAAGTTGGAAGAGCTCATGGCATGAATTGGTGGAATATATTGAAGTTGGAATTAAGTTAATCGGATAAATAATGTGGAAGTAAATGGGAAATGTAGAATGTGGGAAATAATCGGGTGCAAAATCGAGAATTGTGGGTAAGGTGTGAATTTTGGAACTGAAATGCTGGAATAGCTCATGGCATGAATTGCTGGAATATATTGAAGCTGGAATGATGTGAATCGGATGAATGATGTGGAAGTAAATGGAAAATGTAGAATGTGGGAAATAATCGGGTGTGAAATCGGGAATTGTGGGTAAGGTGTGAATTTTGAACCTGAAAAGCTGGAATAGCTCATGGCATGAATTGCTGGAATATGTTGAAGCTGGAATGATGTGAATCGAATGAATAATGGGGAAGTAAATGGAAAATGTAGATTGTGGGAAATAATCGGGTACGTAATCTGGAATTGTGGGTAAGGTGTGAATTTTTAACCTGAAAAGCTGGAATTGCTCATGGCATGAATTGCTGGAATATATTGAAGCTGGAATGATTTGGCCAAAATTGGACATTTAAATGATCATACCTCACTTCCTGTCTATTTTAGGGTACACATATCAAAGAGGTTTTTGTTCATCTGGATGTGCTACAGGTGCCACACAATTTTCATTGCCGTAGGACAATCGTAGCGGACCTGGGATCCGTTTAACCTATGTAGGGGGCGGTAAGGAGCCATTTTTCTGTTATCATGTATGGCGACTTTAAAATATCAATTTTTTCGCCAGGCCCGATCTGCTTGTAAAGTTTGGTGAGTTTTCGTTCACGTTTAGTGTCTCAAAAGCTATAAAAAAAAGCTATAAAGGGCCCTCGCAGCCCGGGCCACGTTGGAGTACTTGCACGTTGGGGTACTTGCACGTTGGGGTACTCGCACGTTGGGGTACTGGCACATTAGGAGCAAAATTTATTTGAACATGGCATGATAAATAAACCTTTACATGTGGATTTTTTTTGCCAGGTGTGATGTGTCTGTCAAGCTCAAAGGGTTTTGGTGATTGTTAAGATCTGCAAAAATCAGCGTCCTTTTTTATTTTTTGGGAGTTTTCGTAAATGTTTAGGTCCTCAAAAATGCGATCGTTTGCGGAGAATAAAGAAAAGTATGAAGAAGATGAAGAAGAAGAATTTTTACAAAAACAATAGGGACCTCGCAGCGGTCGCTGCTCGGGCCCTAACTAGAGCTGCAAGCAGCTATAAAGGGCCCTCGCAACCCCGGCCACGTCGGGGTACTTGCACGTCGGGGTTGAAAAACTGGAATCGCTCAAAGCATGAAATGCTGGAATGTACTGAAGTTGGAATAAAGTAAATCGGATGAATAATGTGGAAGTAAATGCAAAGTGTAGAATGTAGGAATAATCGGCTACGAAATTGTGAATTTTGGAACTAAAAAAGAAGAGCTCATGGCGTGAATTACTGGAATATATATTGAAGTTGGAATGAATTAAATCGTGGAAGTAAATGGAAAATGTATAATGTGGGAATAATCGGCTACGAAATCGGAAATTGTAAATTTTGGAACTGAAAAGCTGGAATAGCTCATAGCATGAAATATTGGAATGTACTGAAGTTGGAATGAAGTAAATCGGATGAATAATGTGGAAGTAAATGGAAAATGTATAATGTGGGAATAATCGGTTACGAAATCGGAAATTGTGAATTTTGGAACTGAAAAGCTGGAAAAACTCATGATGTGAATTACTGGAATATATTGAAATTGGAATGAAGTGAATCGGATGAATAATGTAGACGTAAATGTGAAATGTAGAATCTCCAAAATGTTGAATGTGGGAATAATTGGCTCCGAAAACGGAAATTGTGAATTTTGGAACTGAAAAGCTGGAATAGCTCATGTTGTGAACTACTGGAATATGTGCATGGTAAGTTGGAAAATGGCTGCCGTGCGTGGTAAGTTAGGTGGTAAGATGAAAGAGCTCATGGCATGAATTGGTGGAATGCATTGAAGTTGGAATGAAGTGAATTGGATGAAAAATGTGGAAGTAAATGTGAAATGTAGAATCGCTCATGTGGGAAATAATTGGGTACAAAATGGGGAATTGTGGGTAAGGTATGAATTTTGGACCTGAGAAGCTGGAAGAGCTCATGGCGTGAAATGGAATATATTGAAGCTGGAATGATGTGAATCGGTTGAATAATGTGGAAGTAAATGGAAAATGTAGAATGTGGGAAATAATCGGGTACGAAATCGGGAATTGTGGGTAAGGTGTAAATTTGGAACCTGAAAAGCTGGAATAGCTCACGGCATGAATTGGTGGAATATATTGAAGCTGAAATGATGTGAAATCGGATGAATAATGTGGAAGTAAATGGAAAATGTAGAATGTGGGAAATAATTGGGTACGAAATCGGGAATTGTGGGTAAGGTGTAAATTTGGAACCTGAAAAGCTGGAATAGCTCACGGCATGAATTGGTGGAATATATTGAAGCTGAAATGATGTGAAATCGGATGAATAATGTGGAAGTAAATGGAAAATGTAGAATGTGGGAAATAATTGGGTACGAAATCGGGAATTGTGGGTAAGGTGTAAATTTGGAACCTGAAAAGCTGGAATAGCTCACAGCATGAATTGGTGGAATATATTGAAGCTGGAATGATGTGAAATCGGATGAATAATGTGGAAGTAAATGGAAAATGTAGAATGTGGGAAATAATCGGGTACAAAATCCGGAATTGTGGGTAAGGCACACATGTGTTATTGTGTGAAGGCTGGTGGCTTCACTCATTCATTCTTTCTTCTTCTTCTTCTTCTTCTTCTTCTTCTTATTCCGCCCACTTTTTTGAAGTGTAACTCCTTCCACATAATTCATCCGATTTTCGTCATTCCAATTTTAACATATTCCAAATATTCATGACATGCTTGGGTGCATTTTGTTTTTTCCAAATATTCACCGTTTATCCACAATTTCCGATTTCGTACCCGATTTTTCCCCATTATTCTTAATGGGAGATTCTACATTTCACATTTCCTTCCACCTTTTTCATTCGATTCACTTCATTCCAATTTCAATATTTTCCAGTAATTCACACCATGAGCTCTTCCAGCTTTTCAGTTCCAAAATTCACAATTTCCGATTTCTTAGCCGATTATTCCCGCATTATACATTTTCCATTTACTTCCACATTATTCATCTGATTTACTTCATTCCAACTTCAATATATATTCCAGTAATTCACGCCATGAGATCTTGCAGATTTTCAGTTCCAAAATTCACAATTCCCGATTTCGTTCCCGATTATTCCCACATTCTACATTTTCTATTTACTTCCACATTATTCATCCGATTGACTTCATTCCAACTTCAGTATATTCCAGTATTTCATGCTATGAGCGATTCCTACTTTTCAGTTCCAAAATTTACAATTTTCGGTTTCGTAGCCGATTAATCCCGCATTATACATTTTCCATTTACTTTCACATTATTCATCCGATTTACTTCATTCCAACTTCAATATATTCCAGTAATTCACGCCATGAGCTCTTCCAGATTTTCAGTTCCAAAATTCACAATTCCCGATTTCATTGTCGATTATTCCCACATTCTACATTTTCCATTTACTTCCACGTTATTCATCCGATTGACTTCATTCCAACTTCAGTACATTCCAGTAATTCATGCTATGAGCTATTCCAGCTTTTTCAGTTCCAAAATTCACAATTTCCGATTTCGTAGCCGATTATTCCCACATTAGACTTTTTCATTTACTTCCACATTATTCATCCGATTTACTTCATTCCAACTTCAGTACATTCCAGTATTTCATGCTATGAGCGATTCCAGCTTTTCAATTCCAAAATTCACAATTTCCGATTTCGTAGCCGATTATTCCCACATTATACATTTTCCATTTACTTCCACATTATTCATCCGATTTACTTCATTCCAACTTCAATATATATTCCAGTAATTTACGCCATGAGCTCTTCCAGCTTCTCAGTTCCAAAATTCACCATTTCCGATTGCGTAGTCGATTATTCCCACATTCTATATTTTCCATTTACTTCCACATTATTCATCCGATTTACTTCATTCCAACTTCAATATATTCCAGGAATTCACGCCATGAAATCTTCCAGATTTTCAGTTCCAAAATTCACAATTCCCGATTTCGTTGTCGATTATTTCCACATTCTACATTTTCCATTTACTTCCACGTTATTCATACGATTGACTTCATTCCAACTTCAGTACATCCCAGTAATTCATGTTATGAGGTATTCCAGCTTTTCAGGTCCAAAATTCACAATTTCCGATTTCGTAGCCGATTATTCCCACATTCTACACTTTCTATTTATTTCCACATTATTCATCCGATTTACTTCATTCCAACTTCAGCACATTCCAGTAATTCATGCTTTGAGCTATTCCAGCTTTTCAATTCCAAAATTCACAATTTCCGATTTTGTAGCCGATTATTCCCACATTCTACACTTTCTATTTACTTCCACATTATTCATCCGATTTACTTCATTCCAATTTCAGTACATTCCAGTATTTAATGCTATCAGCTATTCCAGCTTTTCAGTTCCAAAATTCACAATTTCCGATTTCGTAGCCGATTATTCCCACATTCTACACTTTCTATTTACTTCCACATTATTCATCCGATTCACTTCATTCCAACTTCAGTACATTCCGGTATTTCATGCTATGAGCGATTCCTACTTCTCAGTTCCAAAATTTACAATTTTCGATTTCGTAGCCGATTATTCCCGCATTATATATTTTCCATTTACTTCCACATTATTCATTCAATTTACTTAATTTCAACTTCAATATATTCCAGTAATTCAGGCCGTGAGCTCTTCCAGCTTTTCAGTTCCAAAATTCACAATTCATGATTTCGTAGACGATTATTCCCACATTCTACACTTTCCATTCACTTCCACATTATTCATCCGATTTACTTTATTCCAACTTCAGTACATTCCAGTATTTAATGCTATGAGCTATTCCAGCTTTTCAGTTCCAAAATTCACAATTTCCGATTTCATAGCCGATTATTCCCACATTCTACACTTTCTATTTACTTCCATATTATTCATCCAATTCACTTCATTCCAACTTCAATACATTCCAGTATTTCATGCTATGAGTGATTCCTACTTTTCAGTTCCAAAATTTACAATTTTCGATTTCGTAGCCGATTATTCCCGCGTTATACATTTTCCATTTACTTCCACATTATTCATTCGATTTACTTCAATATATTCCAGTAATTCAGGCCGTGAGCTCTTCCAGCTTTTCAGTTCCAAAATTCACAATCTCCCATTTCATAGACGATTATTCCCACATTCTACACTTTCGATTTACTTCCACATTATTCATCCGATTTACTTCATTTCAACTTCAATATATTCCAGTATTTCATGCTATGAGCTATTCCAGCTTTCAGTTCCAAAATTCACAATTTCCGATTTCGTAGCCGATTCTTCCACATTCTATATTTTCCATTTACTTCCACATTATTCATACGATTTACTCCATTCCAACTTCAATATATTCCGGTAATTCACGCCATGAGTTCTTCCAGATTTTTAGTTCCAAAATTCACAATTTCCGATTGCATAGTCGATTATTCCCACATTCTATATTTTCCATTTACTTCCACATTATTCATCCGATTGACTTCATTCCATCTTCAATATATTGCAGCAATTCTAGCCATGAGGTCTTCCAGCTTTTCAGTTCCAAAATTCAAGCGTTACCCACAATTCTCAATTTCATACCCGATTATTTCCCACATCCTACATTTTCCATTTACTTCCACATTATTCATCCGATTGACTTCATTCCAATTTCAATATATTCCATTTCACGCCATGAGCTATTCCAGCTTTTCAGGTTCAAAATTCACACCTTAACCACAATTCCAGATTACCTACCCGATTATTTCCCACATTCTACATGGGCGATTCTACATTTCACATTTACTTCCACATTATTCATCCGATTCACTTCATTCCAACTACAATATATTCCACCAATTCATGCCATGATCTCTTCCATCTTACCACCTAACTTACCACGCACGGCGGCCATTTTCCAACTTACCATGTACGACAGCCATTTTAGACAAATGATATGGCCAAGTTTCTCGCCAACCTGGCCCCCCAACCCTAACCCTAACCCCCAACCTGAACAGGAAGTGACCTAATTTCAACAGGAAGTGACCCGATTTCAACAGGAAGTGACCCGATTTCAACAGGAAGTGACCCGATTTCAACAGGAAGTGACCTGATTTCAACAGGAAGTAACTTCATATCAACAGGAAGTGACCTAATTTCAACAGGAAGTGACCTCATATCGACAGGAAGTGACACGATTTCAACAGGAAGTGACCCAATTTCTGCAGGAAGTGACTTAATTTCAACAGAAAGTGACCTGAAATCATCAGGAAGTGAGCATTTTAGTGCTAAGTTAAAATGCTAATGCTAGCTTAGCATGTTAATGCTACCTTAACATGCTAATGCTAGTTTAAAATGCTAATGCTAATGCTAAGTTAGCATGCTAATGCTAATGTTAGCTTAGCCTGCTAATGTCACTTACTTCATTGCTTATTTAATTCTTCTCACTTTACTCCATTGCTTACCCGATTACTTGCTACTTCCTCCATTTCTTACTAGATTTCTTCCTTGTTTTCTTGTTTCTTGCTGATTTATTTTTACTTTTGTGGTATTTGTCTTCCTTCAACTGTTTCTAGATTTCTGGATGAATTTAAACCATTCCAACTTCAGCATGTTAAGCTCATTCCATGTCATTCAGTATCATTCAACATCATTCAATATCATTCAACATCATTCAATATCATTCAACATCATTTAATATCATTCAACACCATTCAATATTATTCAATATCATTCAATATCATTCATCATCATTCAACATTATTCCAAATCATTCCACAGATATTCATTCAGCTCTCCAGCCTTCACACGCCATTTCCCCAGAAATGGCATTTCTAGTTATTTATTATGGCATTTTGTTTTTTTTTCTTTCTTTTTTCAGAATTCCCAAGAGAGTAACACATCTTTGTTTTTTGGCAGCCTTGTTTCATTGCTTACACTTCTCTTTGATTTGTGCGTTTATTTTCAGATCATCAGCTGGTGGTATAGTGTTCGAACGTCTGCATCTCACAGCAGTGCCAGTGGACACGCTGGACGGAGCAACGGTCAATCGGAGTCAGCAGCTCATGCTTGTGCCAGCATGTGTGATGAAATGGTGATACTGTGGAAGCTGGCAGTGCTAGACCCCACTATCAATCCCTGCAGGTCAGATTATTAACCAAAACCAAAAATAGAGTTTTTGATTGATCCTCCTTGGTACTAGTCCACATAAATTTTAGCATTGTGTTTTCTCATCTATATTATGTAATATAGTGGCAAATTTGAAGAAGTCCATAATAATCCCGGTTGTTCAAGTTCTGCTATCTGTTCATCAATCATGCTCTTGGTTAGAAACTTACAAAACAGAGAAGCAGAAGCTCATAAAGGTCAAATTTCAAACATTTCCATGTTAATCTTGAAAACTTTAGAACAGTGGTGTCCAAACTACGGCCCGGGGGCCATTTGCAGCCCGCCATCCATTTTTCAGTGGCCCCCGACATATGCTAAAAATGATATTTCACTCAATTCAAATAAAATAAACAAAACAAAAATGTTTGGAGATGGTCAAAGTAAGAAGGGAGGGTATCGAAAAACAGATGCCATTGAAGGTTATTTTAGTTAACTAAAACTAATGGAAGAAGTAAAACAAAAATTGTTACCGAAATAAAATAAAAACAAAAATGCTTTTTAAAAAACGAAAACTAACTGAAACTACATTTAATGTTTACAAAACTAACTAAAGCTAACTATAATTATAGCAAAAATGCCTTTCATTTTAGTCTTTGATAATAAATTTTTGGGGGATGATTTTAAATGGGATTTTTAGTAGATTTATTTTGATATAAACCGGAATAATGACGTTTGAAAGTAGTATGTCACAAAGAAGTGACGTCATCTAGCAGCAGCCAATAGAAAAGCACCTTCAGATGACTTTGCTCCCATGGTGTTTTTTAAATATTGCGCACAAGTAATTCACATTAACATTCAACTTCTTGCGCAAGTCTTCTGTGATGAAGGTTGCTGTGCTTCCCGGGTCCATAAAAGCGTATGTTTCTCCATGTTTGTCGCTTTTTCTCGATTTGATTTTCACCGGTACTATGGACAGCACACATTCACTTTCTCCAGCCCCAACGAGGCAAGCAGACTCTCTTG
Organism: Festucalex cinctus; assembly: GCF_051991245.1. Lineage (NCBI taxonomy): Eukaryota > Metazoa > Chordata > Actinopteri > Syngnathiformes > Syngnathidae > Festucalex > Festucalex cinctus. The sequence continues at coordinate 27,422,010 of NC_135424.1, forward strand.
CAACTGCAGCCTGTGGGCTAGGATTCTCTTCTTGAGCATCATTGTTCTTTTCTTGGGAGGCAGAATCTTCTTCTTTATGTTTGTGGAGGATGTCCGGGTGTTTTAATTTACACTCCTTACATTCAATTCTTTTCTTGCAGAATTTGCTGATATGTCCCAAAGCTAAGCATCCAAAGCATGCTCCTTTGGACTTCAAAAACTCCACTCCGTCTTTGTATGGTTGATTCTTGATTTTGTTGCATGTGGCTGTAGCGATAATTGGGTCGTCTTTTGGACGAATTAATAATCTGGACGTTACAGAGGTAAATTGAATTTACCTCGATAACCTCTGGGGCACCACGTTGTTTTTGCTTTGGGTTAGCAGGAGCAAACAACGACCAAAATCCTTTCATCAGTCATTGATAATCTAAAGTCGCCACACTCGATATTCAGTGGTTCGTTGTACTAACAAAAGAATAATAATCCACTCGGAAACACAGATGACTTAGGCGAAATAAAGTTCATAAACATGCATTTATTCACGATTGCTACACTACAGAATCAAAACACTGCCTATCTAACTATTCTACCGTCAGAAGAAAATAAACAAAATAAAGCGAATGAAAATAAGGAAGGAATGCAAATGAATGAGGAAACAAGGGAAAAGAGACATTTGACCTGCCAGATCTGTGATATGTTTCAAACGTAAGTTGCACGCAGTGGATACGCCGAGCTAGGAATCAAGCGCACTTACGAGAATGGGAGTTGCGTCGAACGAGCAGAAAGGTCTTCAAAAAAAAAGGGGGAAAAATAGTCAATGTTCGTTGAAAAAGGCAAGAAAAAATAAAAAAAGGGGGTTATTCCACAGGTGAGCAAGGGAGCCACTCAGGGGCCTGACGTAGTTGCGCTGGCTCGTCCCTTGATTGGTCGGCGATTCGGCGAGGTTGGTACTCGGCGAGATTGGTTCTGCCGGACAGCTGCCCGATTCCAGGTGTTGCAACTCGGTCCGGAAGGCCAGCCGTTGGAGGTGAGATGGCACCGCGGCGGGGCGCCACCGAGTAGCAGGTGAGGTGCGCGGCTTAGGTGCACAACCTTGAGTCCGGCGGTGCGTTGCAAGTGTACCCGGGACCGCGAAGGTCGGGCGGGCAAGCACCGATAGTGGAACAAAAAAACAAAACAAAAAAAAATCAAAAGAGTCTTTAGTCAGCGTTGCAGTTTGCACCTGCTTTGGCGTGGCGTGGAGCGAGGATCCGCTCTCGTTAACGGATCCTGCCAGAAAAGAAAAAGGCCACGTGGTTGGCACGTTTCTTGGAACAAAGAGTTCGAGCAGGCTGGGCCACTTGCAGGTCGTGCAACAGAGTTTTGGAAGAGGCGGGAGAGCAGGAGGAGAAGCAAGAGAATGAGCAGAGCGTCTGCTCGTCCTTTTAAAGTCTCTGGGTGGGGCTTCAGCAGGTGATGGCACACCCTTCTGTTCGCTCGGGCAGACTTTAAGAGGAAAATTATTAAAGAGATTAATAATTTGGCATTAAATTTGGTCAGTCTGGCAAATCAGTTTTCCCACACAACCCGTTTAACACACATCGTAATTAATGCATCATAAACTAACTTGTGAAGTAACTTCTACTTGTCTAATCTGACTGAACTGAGAGATATTGATTACCTTTCATTCTTTATGGAGTACAAATGAAATAGGATGTTCATACACACAAAGATATAACATGAATCATTCGTAGTTCAGTTGTCTGTCAAGAATTATCATGGTATAAATGTGTAAAATGCGGTTACTTATGTGAATTGTCACTAAGGATAGTTCCAAGTTTCACCACTTGGAGGTGTTGTTGCTCCATCTAGACGTTCCGGGAAGGGCGAGGCGCCAGAACATCCTTTTGTGATTGATAAGAAGTCATGAACATTCCTTTGATCGGTCATTTGTGTATTCCAAACCATTGGAGCCATTTGTTCGGGCTCCGAGAAGACTGCTTGAATACACTCCTTCGGCAGACGCATAAATTCCTTTGTCACCTGGTCAGCGGCTTCAAAAGAGTTTTGTTGGTGGCTGGGTGACCACCTGTGGAGCTGACCAGGCTTGGATCCTGTCTGGGCAGTGGAATATTCATGCACTGCAGAGAATTTGCTTTAGGAGAAGCAAACAAAAAAAAAATTAGAGGGTAGAGTGGAACTTAGGCAATAGTTGTTACATGGCTAAGGTATGAGCTTGCTGGCAATACATGCATGGCTTCTCAAATGCATTTACTTTCTTATCTTGTTTTGTTACCTTCTCCTCTTTTCCTTTGGCCTTTCCTGTGGAGACATTTGTTGCAAAGCTCTTACGTTTTTCTTTCTTAACTGTGGGCTTTTCATTGTTATTTTTTTTTCCATAGGTGTTTGAGCGGCTGTCTGGAATGTCACCGAAGAGAGGGTCTGTTGCTATTTTTGCTTGATGCTCAATGTAGCTCACGAGGTCATCAAACTTTGCTCTTTTGCCTCGCCTCTCTTTGATACTGTAAGCACACCATCGCACTTTAATTTTGTAGGGCAACTTTGAGACCACAACTCGTAAGTTGGTGGGGTTGTCCATTTCCTCCATTGATTCTATGTCCTCCATAGTATTGCGACATCCTACGAGGAACATTGCGTAAGCATTTAGTGCCTTACTGTCTTCAGACTTGATCTGCGTCCACTTCAACGCTCTTTCAATGTACGCACTGGCAATTCGCAATATATCTCCATCGTTTTTGTGAAGCAGTTGCTTTGCTTCCTTGTAGCCTCGACTGGGTGGCATATGAACACAGCTGCATACTAGTTCTTGAGGCTCATCACTTGTAAATTCTTCCAGGAAGTACAATTTGTCTTGATCGTTGTCAGTCTTCTGTTCTATTGAATGCTCAAATGCACAAATGAAGGTCTTGTAGTGCAATTCATCACCCCTAAACACTGGAATATCTTTGGTGGCAACTGAGTCTGCTTCTGCTGCTTTACAAGCAATTCTGGGATTACATTTTGTTTGACCTTCAGTCTTTTATCTTCTCTACAAGTGTTGGACTGCAAGCTGAAGTCTTGTCGAACTAATTGTGGTGCTTGGATGTGCGGCAGTTGTGGCTGTCTGTGAAAGTTCACGTCCCGTTGAAGAGACGGCGCATGAGTCACTTCCTGTTTCACAGCTCCTTTGCTTCTCGACCGCTGTGCTTGACTCACTCCATCTTCTGATCTTTCATATATTTTAAGCACCTTCAGCTTTGCACTACTTTTTGCCAATGCAGTCTCAATCTCGAGTTCTTCTTTTTTAGCTTTAATTCTAGCCATTTCTTGCTCCAGTTGCTGCCTTTTCCTCATTGCTGCAGCGCGTTCCAACAATGCTGCATGCTCCGCTTCTTGTCAAGCACGTGTCGCCGAGACTCTAGACCATGCTGATGAGTTGCTTACTTGTGACCCTTGTGAGACATCAGCTTGTGATGCACTATCATCTGGTTGAACACAATCTTGCAGCTCCTCTTCGGCTTTAATCTCCTTCCGTATTTGCACACCATCTTTCTGCTGATAATCTTCTTGACTGTTTTCTTTTAAGTAGGATACGTGTCTAGTAGCTGCAATCCACTCTTTAGTTGTTTTCGTAAAGTACTGTATGGGTGCCATTTTGGGTTGAAACCAATTTTCTTGGTCATGCATTTGCTCATCTTCAGGTAAAAGGCTCATTATTTCTTTGTTGAGACGATTGAATTCCTCTAACAGGCAAACATTCTTTTTCCATTCCTTCTTGCACCAATGATACGTTTTCCACATCCTTCATCAAAGCTGTCATTACATTCGTTCTGTTAGACAACTCTCTTAATCTTTGTCTTCTCAAAGAAATGAATCTTTGCAATTTTTCTTCCATTCCTTTCTCAGCTAGCCTACGTGACCTTGCTTGTTTCAGCTCTGCTGTATTTATCACACATTGAAACTCCCTTTCTTCGTCCATTCTATCATTTGCGGAGTGGCTCATTTTGCATGCAACGTACAAAAGCACTTCGTGGTTACTTTTCTTCACAAAAACGAATGCAAACAGTTTCTCGTGCAATGCCAAGCTCTGTGTGGACGAGTTAAAGTTGTGACGTGTTTATTCGCCGGTGAAAGTTACGTGTTACTTTCATTTTCAGTCACATCGGCTCCGTGCAGCTAGTTAGCTTGCAGCTAGCGCTAGCTTACATTAGCTTTAGCTTCGTTCGTCGTAGCTTTCTATCTTCACCCCGTTTCTTGCGGGCATAGAAAACACGAAGATTTCTCTTTACCTTGCTTCGTAGTCTCAACAGATTATTCCGTTTCCTACTTGCAAGCGTCTCCCGTGGCTTGTATCCAGCCGCCTTTCGTCTTGTCCGGTGACATATGACTCTAGGGACAATATATAATATGTAGAACACACTACTAATTGACCAATACACAATTGGCTCCTACAAGTAGCTTTTTTTTGCACAAGCTATGTATGTGACATTTAAATTGAGCAAAAGCTATGAGTAGCTTTTTTTGCACAAGCTATGTGGTATTTAAGTTGCACAAAAGCTATGAGGAATTTTTTTCACACATGCTATGTGGCATTTAAGTTCTGCAAAAGCTATAAGTATCTTTTTTTTTTTGCATAAGCAATATATGGTATTTAAGTTGAGCAAAGGTTGTGAGTAGCTTTTTTTTTTCGCACAAGCTATTTGGCATTTAAGTTATGCAAAGCCATAAGTAGCTTTTTTTTGCACAATCTATGTAAAATTTACGTTAAAACTGATTCAAAATCAGTGTACGTTATTGTCTGAACATTTTGCACAAGATTTATTTTGAATAAATCAAACCTGGTTTAAATGTTTTTTTTAACTTTTGATTAAAATCGATTAAAATCGTAATCGTCCAGAATGACAGAAAAAAATCAATTTTATTTTTTGGCCATATCGCCTAGCCCTCGCCTGATGTATTTGCTCGTCTCGTTCAAACATTGAGTTGTTGAAGCCTACAATGGCCATTGATGCAGCATACTAACAGTACCGCACATGTGCAGAAAGGTTTTCAAATAACTCACGTTATTCTCCAAGATTTCTCGCCGTCACCCTAGTTCCATTCCATCTCATTCAAATCCATAAACGTCTGAATTGAGTTCTTTTCTACCGCCAACGCCCGTGCCGTCTATTTTTAAATGCATTGTGTCAATTTGACTTGGTTTTTGCACATTTGGTGGCGTAAAACTGTTGTATAATAGCCCTTACTTATGGCAAAAGCTGAATTTATCATGCTGCACGCTACTTGGAGGAGTGAGGGTGGGGAAAAAAATAACTCAGTTGTTACCTGGGTAGTCTTGCTCTGTTTAACAGTATGAAGATACGCCTTCCTGTTGCTGATGCGTCGGCCCACCCGCCGTCTTACGTGTGTCTGGCCGGCGGCAATAAATTAATTTAAAGCTCTTATTTATTTAGCGATTCTGACATGGATTGTTTTGTTACAAACATAAGACATGTAGCAATGTTAATTTTCTCCCTTTTCAGTCTAAAGAGACCACAAACATACCCTAAGAAGCATCTTAGTTAGTAGTGGTGAATCGGAGTCCGTCAGCAATAAGTGTCCGTGCGGAACAGAAATATTCATTCCGGGCGTCCCGACAGTGTCTAGGTGCCGCAAAAATGTTTTGTACAATTATTAAAATAGCTTCGACACATGCATTTTTGCGTCAACCACTTTTTCTGGTCGACTTGGTCGACTTCTATTCCCAGCCCTACTGAGGACGCGGGTTCGAGTCCAGGCTCCGGCCTTCTTGGGTGGTGTTTGCATGTTCTCCCCGTGCCTGCGTGGGTCTTCTCCGAGTTCTCCGGTCTCCACCCAAATTCCAAAGACATGCATGGCAGGTTAATTGGGCCCTCCAAATTGTCCTTACGTGTGCTTGTGTGTGTGGATGGTTGTCCGTCTCTATGTGCCCTGCGATTGGCTGGAAACCAGTTCAGGCTGTACCCCGCTTGCTGCCCATAGCCAGCTGGGATAGCCTACCCCCGCAACCCTTGTGAGGAATAAGCAGTCAAGAAAATGGATAGATGGATGGAGGATGTATTCATATATCTACATCCTGTATGTATTTACCGTAATTGCTGGACTATAAGGCGCACCTGATTATAAGCCGCACCCACTACATTTCTAAAGGAAAAAGCATTTTGTCCATACATAAGCCGTACCCGCATTGAAAATGAGATATTTACAAAGAAAGACGGTACTATGTAAGTGAGGACCAGTGACCACTTTTATTATTGAAAGCAGAAGCTCTCGCTTACCCACTTTCAACTCGTAGAATGCAGGCAAGTCATTCTTCCCCATGTCATGTACAATCATGGGTGACACAGCAAAATTAAATCACCATGTAGCAACAAACTAGAAAGCACTACCAAAACCAAAACAACAACTAGACCACTAACTAGCAGAATAATTAACTCAGAACTTGCATTTTAAACACCCTTTCAATCGCCAGTGCCACAAAGCATGCTGGGAGCGCCTCCAAGCTCCCAGCGACGCTACACATGGTAGCATGCCATTAGCAGTATGCTAAAACATACGCGAGCACATGCTAGCGCTAGTTTTTAAAAAGGCAGAGAGCAATAGCAATGTACTCATGTTGATTTTGATCAATCACAAATCCCTCAAAGTCCTCGTCTTCTGTATCCAAAACAAACTGGGCAAGTTCTCCATCAAACACACCAGGCTGAGGATCCGTCTCATTGTCAGTCAGTCTCGTTGACGTGCGCTCCTCGGAAATCATGCCGGCTTTTGCGTTCGCCCAAGCATTCACGATCCATTGATAAATTGTGGCGTAACTCTCACAGCACTGCCATGTGTCATCCAGACCAATTTGAACGCCTTGTTGACACCGATGTCCAGCGGCTGAAGAAAGTTTCTTCCTCATTGAATCTTACGGACAAGGCGGTTCCCGACCCTCTCTCTCTCTCTCTCTCTCTCTCTCTCTCTCTCTCTCTCTCTCTCTCTCTCTCTCTCTCTCTCTCTCTCTCTCTCTCTCTCTCTCTCTCTCTCTCTCTCTCTCTCTCTCTCTCTCTCTCTCTCTCTCTCTCTCTCTCTTCCCCCCATGCTCGCTGATCACGTCATCCTCGCATATTAGTGTCGATCAAACAATTAACTTTAAGTGGCTCGTTAAGCTCTAAAACAAGCAAAAAAGAAAACAACAAAAAGAGGACACATGCTCACTGAACATGCACGTTTTAACTTATTGGCAGAAGTTCCGCCCTTCTTTTCATGTATCCTTCCGCCGATGGCCTCATTCACAGTACAAAATAGATCCCCAAAGATATAAATGTGAAAATAAATCACTGTGTAAATGGGAAATCCTCCCACACAGAAAGAGAAAAAATATCAGATATTCTCTCGCTTCCAGTGTTAATTTAATTAATTTTATGACTACAAATGCTTGTTACAGTTCAGGATGAAAAATTCATATATTAGCCGCATCATTGATGTGGTGTTCAAAGGACAGGTTATTGTTAAAAATGACTCAGAGGTTGCCGATGTGGATAGAGGGGGCAAAGGTTCAATTGTTAATTGTGAGACTGAATTTATGAGTGATTTTGGTGAGGGATTTGGGATGATGATGATTAAATCTGATTTGTCACAGTTGAGTTTGAGAAAATTTGAAGGGATCTGTAACAATTATTGCTCTGTCACCCTCAAAGTTTTTTTCCCCCCCTCCTTTGGAAACATTTCACTCTGGGAAATGTGTGTGCGTTCACACATACCAGAAACCATTCAAGAGGCCTAAACCCTTTGAACTCCATTTCAGCTAGGGACTAATTCCACTTTTACAGCCACAGGAAACACTAGATGCCTGTGGAGATCTGAAAGCCTTTATTAGGCCGGACCAGCGTTTACGATAAAGTACCAGAACAAGCTTATCTTTGATTTGTCCAATACATTTGTGCCAGACATCCATTGGGGGGTACATTTAGATAGAGCAAGATTGTCATGAAGTGGCCACAATCGGAATTAACCTCAAGAACCCTGCCCTCTCATTATTAATCTAAATTCCACATAATTCTCGACATAAAACGGACTGTTTGTATCTAAACAACGGCCAGTGTTTACTTTGTGTACAAAGTGTTAAAGTTGTATGTCTACCTCAACTCAACTCAACTTTATTTATAAAGCACTTTAAGAACAGGCATTGCTGTATACAAAGTGCTGTACATAAACATAAACATCGGTTTTGCACTAAACAAGAACAAAGCAATCATTTTGAAGTGCGAACAACAAATACAAAGTGCTATACATAAACATAAATATCGGTTGTGCAGTAAAGAATAAGGTAACAAAACAAGAACAAATCAAACATTTTGAAATGCATATACAAGTTTTTTTGTTTTTTTTTACACAAGTAAATACATTTTACATCAGTAAATAAGTAGTGAATAAAGAGATAAATAAATACATAACTATGTAAACTAAATATCAAACTCATACACACCACAAAACACCAAAAACAAGTCTCATGGTGCGCCAAAAGCCAAAGAATACAGATGTGTTTTAAGACGTGTTTTAAAAGAGGATAACGAGGGGGACTGCCTATTATTTAGTGGAAGGTCGTTCCAAAGAGAGGGACCGGCAACAGCAAAGGCTCTATCTCCTCTAAGCCTCCGCTTAGCCCTCGGTACCTCCAATTGAATCTGGTCTGCTGACCTGAGGCACCGGGCAGATGTGTAGGGGTGCGAGAGCTCAGCGAGATAAGGTGGGGCAAGACCATTGAGAGATTTGAAAACAGAAGAATCTTAAAGTGGATTCTAAATTTCACTGGCAGCCAGTGAAGAAAGGCCAGAATAGGGGTTATGTGTTCCCTCTTACGGGCACCAGTAAGGAGACGAGCAGCAGCATTTTGGACAAGCTGGAGATGCTGCAGGGAAGACTGGCTGATCCCAAAATAAAGTGCATTACAGTAATCCAGCCGAGATGTAACAAAGGCATGGATTACCATTTCTAAGTGCTGCTGAGATAGGAGATTTTTGACCTTAGCAGCTGTCTAAGATGAAAAAAGCTGGATTTGACAACAGCGGCAATTTGCCGGTCCAGTTTAAAGTCACTGTCCATCTTGACACCCAGGTTTGATGCTGTTGGCTTCAGATATTGTGCCAGAGGACCCAAGTCGGCAGGATGAGAATAGCCGCTGGGACCAAAGACCATAACTTCTGTTTACTTCTCATTGAAGTTAAAGAAATTTAAAGCCATCCAGGCTTTGATTTCTTATAGACAGGACAAAAGAGGCCTCAATGAGAAAGCATCCTTTTTACTAAGCGGGACATAGATCTGACTGTCATCCGCATAGCAGTGAAAAGAAATTCCATGTTTTCTAAGGATGGAGCTCAAGGGCAGTAAATATATTGAGAACAGAATGGGCCCCAATACAGATCCTGTGGAACACCATATGACAGTGGGGCTGTGCGGGACTCGGAGCACCCAGGGCGAACACAGAATGTTCTGTTGGCCAAGTAGGATCGAAACCACTCAAGAGCACTACCACCAATGCCCACCTGGTACTGTAAACGACCCAACAGAATACTGTATCAAATGCTGCAGTCAGATCTAACAGTTTGAGACATGCATAGTATCCAGTGTCATTTGCCAGGAAGATGTCATTAAAAACTCGTAACAGGGCTGACTCCGTGCTATGCATCTTCTTAAAGCCTGACTGGAAAACCTCCAAGATGTTATTTTCCTCCAAGAAGGTGCTTAGTTGCATGTGTGCCACTTTCTCCAGAATTTTAGAGCTAAAAGGCACTTTGGAAATGGGCCTAAAATTTGACAGCACACATTGGTCTAGACCAGGTTTCTTCAGGAGTGGTTGCACCACAGCATGTTTAAATTGTTTGGGCACTACGCCAGAAGACAGTTGATGTTGATAATAGCCAGAACTGAATTGCCGATAGTCGGAAGAACCTCTTTAAAGAAATGAGGGGGAACAGAATCACATGGGGAGCCAGATATGGCTTAATCTGGTGGACAACATCTAGAGATCTCAAGGAAATGACTTCAAATGCGTTTATGTGTGAATGATGTGTGTAACTTCTGCAGCCATCTAGTTCAATTGATCAGAAGACGTTTAGCGGATTAAGTAACTTGATGATAGCATTGGTGTTCGAAAACGTGCTTAGATTATGATATGTCAATTCTTCCTAAATTTGAAACTTTGGTTCCAAAAAGCTTGACCGCTCAGCCAAGCTTGCTTCTTTTACTAAAGCAAAGAACGGCGTAATTAAACATAATAGTGACTTTAGATTATGAATACTTGATCAATTTTATTTTATCGTTTCTTTTGCTCCTAAAACCAAGCCATGGTTGCTGAGGGAATTACAACTCCCCTTAATACTGTCCAAATTATTAATTTGTCTCAAACGACGACCCAAATTATCGCTACAGCATCCAAGAATTTATTTTCCCGACCAACTGCGTCACAGAAAAAAAATCTTGGATGCAATTGTAACAACTATGGCCCAGTTCACCCTCTTTTTTTTTTTTTTTTTTTTTTTTTTTTTAATTTTCCTTCTTCCAAAGTAAACTCTCTGCAGTTCTACCACTTTCTACAGCTCAAGAAGGACCGAATCTAGATTAGGTCCGCGGTTGATCAGTCAACCACAAATTAAGCTCTTTTGAAGCAACTGAACAGATCCCAAAGGAATGTAAGCATCAGTACAAAGTGTTTGCTTAAACCAGAAAAACAGGATGTACAATAGTTCTTTTACAACCTGGAGATCTGCCTAGCTGAACACAAGAATCAGGGTTCCCGCGGGGTCTTAAAATGTCTAAAAAAAGTCTAAAATTCAGAACGTTAAATTTTAGGCCTAAAATGTCTTAAAAAACAGCCATATTTTCATCCTAGGTCTAAAATTTAATTTCCCCAAGTCTAAAATTTTTACATCCGTTCCTTACATTCCAAGAAGTGTCTGCTCTGTAGAAAGAAAGAACAAAAAATGTGCGTGTTGCGTGGTTTCTGTTATTTGCATGCTCAAAGTGAAGGAGACATTTGAGGGGGTGCGTTTGCATTGTAGTTCGGGCGGGCGGGAGCTAAGGTACGTGGGGCGGTGCAAGTGAGATGTGGCGCGCGGCGGTGGCTTGTTTTGCCGCGAGATACGACAACAGGAGGGGGAGGAATTATCGTTGTTGCTTTCTGCAGACATCCCAAGTTCAACATGTCAAGCTAACACTACCGGGACAAAAACAAACAGGCAGGGTGGTGAACGACGGACTTACGGCACAGGATAATGTGCGCGCGCACGCGTCACAGCGAGTGTCAACAGACAGTAGCAGCAGCCGGTGCCGTACATTTCGGTATTTCCCTTGGCTATCGAGTCCTCTCGATGCACTTGTATGTCCTGGTGTTGGTACTGCGCGCGACTCAAAACAATAACTCCCGTGACGATCCAATGCATGAATTCAAACTTCACACAGGAATGTCCCACAGCCAACACACCAGCTAAGCTAAAAGCACATCGCAAGCGTCTCTTTTTTTTTTTTTTTTCCCTGTCAATGTACACAACTAGCATGACAAGTAGATAGGAGAACTGAGACGTGCCCGCAATGAACGTCATCAAACTCAAAATGAACCACAGCAAAAAACAAAAAAACAAAAATAGAAACAGCAGTGATTCCGTGGTCATCATCGTGTCTCTGATTAATAAAAAAAATAAAAAAAAATAAAAAAAGACGTCATACATTAACCAAAAATGAATGTGATGGCAAAAGAAAAAGAAAAATTGTTGATAAAAAGGGAAGGTTACTTTTGGCAATATTTTTTTGATGTATTAAGTGGTTAAAATGTGTTTGATAGATTTATTGTTCCATAAGGTGGCTTCATATTTCTTTTGGCTGTACGGTAGGTTTATTTAATGTCTCAAATTTTTATGTTTCTGAAATACTTCACACTGTGCACATATTGTGTTTGTGTCTTTTTAAAGGTTAAAAAGGTCCCTATTGCTTTGGTTTGAATTATGATGATGATGATGATGATTATTATTATTATTATTATTTTTTATTATTATTATTATCATTATTTATTTACAATTTGGAGGGCTTAAACTGGCTCAGAAACACATGAAACTTGGCACACACATCTGACCTGGCAAAATGAGCAATATTTTATCGTGGATTGTTCTATTTTTACAAAAATGAGTCAATAGAGCCCCCTAGAAATTTTTAACGAAACAGCCCCAGTTGTACGTTTACACAAGATTTACGAAAATTTTTAGGTGTATGAGGGAGCCGAAGACCTACAAAAAAAGTCTCTTGAACCCATATGCTCAAATGAGCAGGAAGTGAGCTACGAATTTTTCAAAGTTCCATTTTTGTCGATTTTTGTACATTTACAGGGGGCATACTTTTGCACACTTCTCCTACATGTTTCATCTAATTTGCTTCAAACTTGACCTGGACCATGTCAAGACCTGAGCCAAAAACAGGGGAAAAAATATTGACTTTTCGAAATACTATATGATGAGGGCGGGGCAACGACATACAAAGAGTATTGTATAGTAATTTTGTACAAAATACAGTATGTGGGGTATTTTTTTTAGGCTAGGTGACGCTGTATTTATAACTGAATGTTGTTTAGCATATCCTTGACTGGTTGCCAGTCAATCGCAGGGCACACAGAGACGAACAACCATCCACACGCACAAGCTCACCTAGGGACAATTCGGAGAGCCCAATTAACCTGCCATGCACATCTTTGGAATGTGGGAGGAGACCGGAGTACCGGGAGAAGACCCACGCAGGCACGGGGAGAACATGCAAACTCCACCCAGGAAGGCCGGAGCCTGGACTCGAACCCGAGTCCTCAGTACTGGGAGGCGGACGTGCTAACCACACAACCTCCTCGAATTTTATTTTAAACCGATTAAATATCAAATTTCGAACACACTGTGTGGGACGCCATGTTCCTGGTCACGTGATTGTGATGACGTATCCCGTCCTCAACACGTCCTGTTTCATGTCATTCTGTGTGGGGGTGGGGCAGTGGGGGGTGGCCACTCCTAATTTGGGCCAAAGCGTGCACAGCACACGACAAGTAGTGGCAAAGTGAAAGTCACCCGAATGTTTAACGTCACTTCGAGTCGTGGGCGGCTGGATCTTCCAGTTCTATCCGGCTTTCAGTGTCCTCCTTGGCTGTACTGCTTTTGAAGAAGTGCTACTTTGTTGTAAGGTGTAATTCCACCTTTGATGTCCGCCGTGGGACGTGATCATTCCTCGGGAGTCTCTCTGATGCCACTGGCAGCCATGTCATTGAATGTGTATTTTATGCACGCGATACGTCACGATGATCATGTGACTGTCGAAAATGCCGGATACAATACTTAACGCAAAAATATTCATAAAAAGTGCTATAAAATCATAATTGCTCAACATAAATTGGCATTTTTTTCAGGGAAGAGTTGAAATAATAATAATAATAATAATAATAATAATAATAATAATGCATTATATTTATAGGCACTTTTCTAGACACTCAAGGACACCGTACAATTAAAAAATGATTGATTTAAAAACACTTTAAAAAAAAGTGTGCAAGGTGGCATTAAGTTTGGTAGGCAGTTTTAAACAAGTGTGTTTTAAGTTGTATGAATTAATTAATTGTATGAAAGAGTCTTACGTTTGTGAGTTGTGGTGGAAGTGAGTTCCAGAGGCGGGGAGCACAGCGGCTGAACGCTCTGCTCCCCATGGTGGTAAAGACGAGTAGGGGCGGGGAGGGAAAGGTGAATGGAGGAAGATGTTCTAAGAGTGTGGAAAGGAATGTGTGCTTGTAGAAGATCGGATAGGTATGAGGGGTGAGGTTATGGATAGCCTTTGAATGCTAACAGACGGATTTTGAATTGAATGCGAGACTGAACCGGGGGCCAGTGGGGCTGGTGGAGAACAGGGGTGATGATATGTTGGGTGGAGAGAGTTTTAGTTATGATGCAGGCAGCTGAATTCTGGACCAACTGGAGTTTATGGAGTTGTTTGTGAGGCAGGCCAAAAAAGGAAAGAATTACAGTAGTCAAGATGGGAGGTAACAAGACTGTGGACCAGTATGGCGGCAGCATGGGGGTTCAGGGAGGGGCGAAGACGGTTAAAGTGATAGTTCGGCTTTTTTGTTAACATATTTTTATTGAGCAGAAAACAAAATAGTACAGTACAAATTCCAATAATAAAGAAAGTAGTATGCATCTGCACATTTATATTAACTCATTAGCTCCCAAAAACGTATAAATACGTCATATTTTAAATGTTTTAAGTGTCCCAAAGACGTATTTATACGTTGTTTTTTTTTTTTTATGCCAGAGCATAGAGAAGGCTTTTATGCAGTCTCTCTACTGCAGAAAATGGTTGAGTGGCAGCAGAGTATAAGAGATCAACCAGGCCATGTTAAAACTCCCACAGTTTTCACACAGTTCTAAGCAGAGTTGAGAAAAACGATGCAACTTAGGTATGTTCTATTGCTAATTGCTGCACAGCGGAAACTGATAGGAATATACTATTTTTCCCTGATAATAGAAGAGACTCTAATCTCTCTTTTGGTATGTTCCATATTTTTATAGCAATAGAACATAATATTTCGCGGGCCTTGAAAAATCAGTCAAAATCCAGGAAAACACTTAAGTGAAAATGGTTGGGAGTGAATGAGTTAATACAAAATAAAAAGAACTACTTAAGAAAAGGGAAAAAATAAACAAACAAACAAACAAACAAACAAAAACATCCAGCTGCCCATCTGTCCCAGCATACATAAAAATCACTTGTGTAAAAAAAAAAAAAACACATACCCAAACCTCATATGCTACAGGTGAAGATAATCACAGAGTGGTTGCCATATTTCGGTAAAGGATGAGAGATTATCAGAGAGAATGAATCGTATCCTTTCCAGGTGAAGTGTGTTTGTAAGATCTTTTAGCCAGTGTCTTGGTGATGGTGTGTCCTTCTTTTTCCAGTGCATTAGAAGCAATTTTTTTGCAATTATAATACAGTAAGAAACGAAACAACGTTCTGCATGACTCAAGTTTACAATGTTATCAGAACATCCAAAAAAAAATCACCAAAGGTTCAGGTTCCAACTGATTATGAAGGATTTCAGACATCATTTCAAAAATTTCTGTCCAGTATCCACGAACCTTCGGACACAGAACAAAACTATGACTGAGAGTGTCCTCTGACAAAGAACATTTCACACAAGTGGGGGACACCTCTGGATAGATGGCATGTAACCTTGCTCTAGAGAAAAGAAGGCGATGCAATATCTTAAACTGGATTAAACAGTGCCTTGCATTACGAGAGCATCTATTAATATACTTCAAGCTTTCTTCCCATTGTACCTCAGTGATGGTCATACCTAATTCTTCCTCCCACTTTGATTTTATTAACACAGACTTAACTGGCTCCAACAATAACAAATTAGCATAGATACGAGAAATTAGCTTCTCTGAATTCGGGTGGGTCAAATGTAAGGCATATATCAAGATAGGTGGGGGCACAGGCCTCAATGTCGAGCTGATGCCTCCTCACATAATCCCTTATCTGTAGGTATCTGAAAAAATCACGACCTGGAAGGTTGTACTTTTCTTGAACCTGCTTAAATGAGCCAAAGCCCCCCTCAAAGTATAAGTCACGAATGGTGTGAATACCATTTTGTCTCCAAGTTTTAAATGTGTGGTCTAAAAGTGATGGTTTGAAGGATGGATTCTCTGCAATTGGAATGATGAGCGATAGTGACTTGACCTTAAAATGTGTTTGAATTTGTTTAAAAATTCATATAGTATTATGAATTATAACGCTGTCCTGGTATAGTGTTTTTCCAGTTGGCGTAGGAGACAGAAGAAGAGCGCCCAATGAATAAGGTCGGCAGGCCTCCTGTTCCATTTCATAGTTCGGCTTTTTTGACATGAATCTCTATTTCATCCTCACCTTCAGTGTGTGCGATCAGCACTGACTTACCCCTGACAGCGTTCTGTGACACGAGTTCTGGTCCAGTGTTGGACGAGAGGAAAATACTCCAGCAAGCTGGCCGGGGTCACGGAAATAAAAGCGTTTTTCTTCTAAAAACAATTTGTGTTCAAAAGAGTGATGCATTTGCATCACAATACTCTTTTCTGAAAAAAGTCAGACGCCATTACCGCCAGGCACTACGTTTCTGTTCGTTCGTATCACTGAGCGTCGCCCTGTAGACAGCTAATCCTTCCGCCTTCGAAAACCAGAACCAGAACTCGTGTCGCAGAACGCTGTCAGGGGTAAGTCAGTGCTGATCGCACACACTGGAGGTGAGGATGAAATAAGAGATTCATGTCAAAAAAGCCGAACTATCCCTTTAATATTACGTGGAATATTATTAATATTAATAATTAATATAATAATTAATATTAGTAATATTAAGTGGACCGGACAATGTTGCTAATATGGGATTGGAAGGAAAATGCACTGTCAAGGGTGACTCCCAGACTTTTGACTTGGGTGGAGGGTGAAACAGTGGTGTTGTCAATGGTGAGGGAAAAAATAGCTGTTTTTCAGAGAGTGCCAATGAGAAGAAATTCTGTTTTGCTACTGTTAAGTTGCAGGAAGTTTAAAGTTTTTATTTCAGAGATGCAGTCCATTAGAGAGGTAGGTGGTAGAGTGGATGAAGGTTTGGTGGAAAGGTATAGTTGGGTATCATCAGCATAACAATGGAATTGGACATTAAATCTACAGAAGATATTGCCAAGTGGGAGAAGGTAGATGATGAAAAGGAAGTGCCCCAGGACAGATCCTTGGGGCACACCTGAAGTAACTGAAGATGCAGATGATCTGAAAGACTTGAGCTGAATGAACTGAGTGCGGCAGGAGAGGTAGGATGAAAACCAGTTAAACGGGGTGGTGGAGATTCCAATGGAAGTGAGTCTGTTGAGGAGGATGGTGGGACTGATTGTGTCGAAGGCCACACTCAGGTCGAGGAGGATGAAAATAGTGAGAAGTCCAGAATCAGCTACCATGGGGAGGTCATCTGTGATTTTGATGAGGGCTGATTCAGTGCTATGAAGTGGACGGAAACTGGACTGGAACTGCTCATACAGATGGTTGTGGCATAGGTGAGAATGGAGTTGAGCAGCAACTGATTTTTCAAGGATTATGGATATGAAGGGGAGGTTGGAGACGGAAGTTGTTGAAGTTGGAGGGGTCGTCCCCGGGTTTTTTCAAAATCGGAGTAACCGCAGCAGTTTTGAGCGATTTTGGAACAATGCCAGAGATGAGGAGGAGTGAATAATGGGGATTAAGGGGAATAAGTAAGGGGAGGCAAGCTTTGACAAGCTGTGTGGGGAGTGGGTCAATCTGTAAGGTAGAAGGCTTGGATTTTTGGATAAGTTGTGTAATTTCTGATAGAGAGGGGAGCTGGAAGGAAGAAAATGATTGTGGATGGGTGGAAGTCAGATGAAAAGTTAGATTGATGAGAGGATCCAAGGTTATAGTGAATGGCCTTAATTTTATCGTTAAAAAATGACATGATGGAGTTGCAAATGGAGGTTGAATACAAGTGAGGGGGAAGGAAGTCCTGAGGTTGGGTAATATTGTTGAGCACAGCAAACAGAGGCTTGGTGTTTCCATTGTTGACAGTGATTATGTTGGTATTGTAATGGGTTTTGGCACTAGCAATGGAGCCCTTATAATGATCTACATATCATACTTGGTAAGGTAAGGTTTATTTTGAAATTGGGTTACTCACAGCCCCGCGCACTGTCATGCGTACTGCCGTTAGGTTGACTACGGCAATCACAGCGGGTATCCGAGGCAGAAATGACGTGGAATCGTTTCAGCCAGTGGCGAGCGGTCATAATAAGCTATTAATGCGGTGCATGCCCAAGCCCTTCGATAAAATAATTGAAATAATTATACTATACCTTAGTTCTACTGCTTTGATCTTAAATTCCTCTGTAATTTGTCCTGTTTTCCTTGCGGAGAGTTGGAAAGCCAACAGCAGTTTTTTTTTTTTTTTTAGAAAGCTGACAGCAGATAGTTGGCACACACGAACCATCGCGATAAACAGTGATAAGCGTGAGGAAGCTTGGCTTTGTAAACCGGAAGGCCGACAGCTTTCGCACATGCGCAATGAGAAATAAAGTTGTGTTAGTCCAATAGGTTGTTTCTGTATGTGCGCTTTTAAATGGCAAAAGGTCTGACAATCAAGCTGCATGCCTGACAACGTGCATGCGCATAATTGGATTACTTGGCTAGCAGTCAGTGGCTTTGCGTCCCAGAGATAGAGGGCCGGCAAATGACAGATTTCATGCCCGAGGAGGCTCCAGCGTTTTCAGCCGTGCTCCTCGGTCCTCCGGCCCGCCCCAGGAATGCTCCAGCGAAAATATAATTTCAAGTGGTCGTCCTGCTGATATATAATTATCACGAAAACAGGGAAGAATTTCGTCCCTCACTTTCAAGAAAGGATGTACGAGAAACATCAGTGTCTAGCTGGCTATCCACAGGTGAGCAAACTTTATTGTTGGTTGAAACTGCTTGCGGCTCTTCTGTGATGTCATTTTTTTCCTTCTCCCAAGTTGAGCCCGCATCATGGGCGCGAGGCAGTTCCAAATACTGTAAATTCCAACGAATTGGCAAATTGTGATTTTACCATTTCACTCACCACAGAGTGGTTACATTACAGTGTGTGCTTATCAACCCACGTCAGTCCTGAATATTTCCGCTTTAATTTTATACCTACACAGCGGTATAAAATAATAATTAAATAATATTTAATAGTGAAATTAATAATAAAAATACCCCAATTTTTTTCATATGTAACACTTCAGCATGCCCACTCAAAAAAAGTCACTGCTTGCCACTGGTTTCAGCCCTAGTATTATTAATAATTGTTTTTGTACAATTATGACAATTTTGTAATCGTGGAGGGTAATAATCAAAATCGTAATTGAATTTCGATTAATTGCACAGCCCTACTCTCAACAGTGTCTACTGTCTGGCCTTTAATAATAGTTTGCTTTTTGGAGTTCTGTCATCTAGACTCCAATATTTATGTATTATTTATTTAAATGGAAAGGATATAATCCGTCAGACATGGTTCTAGCTAGCATGTGGCAAGCCGGGTTCACACAGCAGGAGAATTGGCCATATTTTAACCCTGAATCTTCTCTCACAACAATTGTCAGGACACACCAATATCCAAAAGATAATCTTAACATGGCCAAAAAGCCGAAAACAGTTCAGTCCAAAACGCCATACATCCAGCTCACCAGCGCAGACTGTCCAGCAGCGCCGATTTTCTCCACCAAGCCAAGCAGAAAGGGGCTGTGAAAAATGCTGCCTGTTTTCCTGGTGCAAAAAACACAAGCGACCCGTAGGTGCCCAGTGGAATAGCACAGACATTCCCCCATTAGCAACAGTGCTGGTGCAGGCAGGCCGCCGAACGGGCGGAATCGCCGGAATATCACGGCCAAAACGCCGAGAACAGTCCAGTCCAGATCGGGTCCACACAAAAGACGAAACGCCACATGACAAGAGGAAAGACAAAGACGGCTACTGTTGCTCACAGCGCCATCAACAAACAGCCAAGACAAGAGAGTCGCCAGACACACCGGCGCACGCCATCTGGTCAAGGCAAAAAAAAAAAAAAAAAAAAAGAACAGCCTGACGGGGCTCCTGCAGCATGCAGCTTCACACAATTCATACTGAAGTTTTTGCTATTGTTTTAGACGGTGAAAATGATTTGTAGTGCTTCCGCATTCCACCCATCACGAGAACTTGTCTTTCACACTTGTCTCAGTGTTAGGTGGTCTGTGAGTTCTTGCTAGCTGGTAGCTAGCCACTCATTCTCACAGCTAACACTCGCTCCTCGTCGGGCTGCGTGATGGCTGACTCACCGTTGTTCACTGGGCCTACTCGCCGTTGTTAGCCGGGCCTGCTTACTCCATCTCAATAGATTGTGATTTTGTTGCTGATCTCAAATTCATTGAGCCACTGCTTCTTTTTTTTGTTCTTTTTTTTTTTTAACAAAGCAAATTCTTCCGTTGTGTTCTGCACAACCATTGTTGACAAGAGCAAAGGGTCCCCTAAGCCGCAAACAAAAACCCAACCTCTTTTTATGTCACTTTTTTTTCTGCTAAAATCAAACCATGAAGTATCACGACTGGTCTTCCACGTTTGTTTACTCTTAAGTCACCTTTAAACTCGAGCAGTTTTGCGAGAGAGCTACGTGCTTTGCGACGGAAAAGTGTCTGAGAAAGTGGCTACTGGGTAAATTGTTCTTTTTGTAATGCGTTGAATGAAACAAATGTGCCATCGATAAAGAGATCGGCATAAAATATTAGACGGTTCCTGTGCCACAATTGAAAAGCAGTGTCCATCTGTGATGGAGGAAACATGATTAAAATAAATGTTTCCTAAATTAAAACCCAAATTTTAAACTGTTTCTGACTACAGGAGCCAGTCCTTGAAGACTAACATTAATGGGCAGTGGGCTACTCATGAGAGAAATGGGTGAACAGTGAGATCAAGTTCCACGCCTGCCCATGGACCGGATGTTTTCGTGTATATCGAAATCCAGTATGTCAGTTTGGAAATATTAGCTGACCAATAATAGTATCAAAAATTCGGAAGACCAAGCCCTCCCTTTTCTCTTGGCATCTCCAAGAAAGATCTCTGGATTTGTGGGATCGACTTATTCCGAAATTAAGAATGTTATATGGCTATTTATCTCTCTAAACCAAATCCAGCACCATGAACAAGTAGTTCCACTCAACACGGTCAAAGGCTTTCTCTGCTACAAGGGAAAGCACTGCCTCTGGTTGGTCAGCTGTGTGAGAAGAGTAGAGGACATTGAACAACCGTCGCATATTATAAAATGATTGTCTCCCTGGTATAAAATCTGTTTGATCAGGGTCAACAATGCAAGGTCTTATTACCTCTAGACGGCATGCCAGCACCTTCGCAAGAATTTTATAATCATAGCACAAGAGACTAATTGGGCGATAGGAGCCGAAATCCAAGGGATCTTGTTTCTTTTTCAGCAAAACTGATATAGTTGCTTGAGTCATGGTGGTCCCTGCCGAGATAATGTCTTTAAAATGTGCACTGTGGGTAGGCACGAGTTTACGAGAAAATGTTTTACAGAATTCAATAGGGATTCCGTCAAGACCCGTTTTGGTAACACTTTATAATAACTACCCGTTATAACTAGTTAATAGACCTTTAGTAAACTGTTAATTAATTAGTTGTTAATGACTTATTAATTAGTTGTTAATGACTTATTAAATGTTTGTTAACTGTTTGTTTAGGTTTTATAATGATGTCTATAAATAGTAAAAATGTCATTATTAAACTGTTAGTTATTGAGCTCTAAATGACTTGTTAACTGTATATTAATCATTCATAACTATATTTTATAAATTAGTCATACATCGTTAACAAGCTATTAGCAAATTACTTACTAATGACTTGTTAAGTATTACTTCATATTTTGTAAAGGTTAATGGGACGTTATTATAAAGTTGCCACTATTCCTCATTTATTACATGTTAGTAAATGTGGAGTAGTTGCAACTTTAGAATAACGTCCCAATTACATAAATAGAGTAATAACTAATATTTAAGTAGTAGATTAACTCACTTCTTTACAGCAGTTGTTAATAGTTTATTAACCATCTACTAATACTATACCAGTGAACCTTTATAGAAGAGCAAATGAGTGGAAAAAGTTCAATGGTATGGAAAATTGATATTTAAAATATCAAATGTTTGTACCTCATTTTTGGTTCACCCACAGGCTTTTTGTGTACTGTATTTGAACAAAGAAACATCACAGATGAAATGTTGAATGTCGTGTTTAATGTATAGTAACACAAGTTCTCGGCGATCACACAGCGTAACAAGAGTGTAAAACAGTAAACCCATGAGGTTTGAACACTTTGTGTACAAAACCAGGTGCCACCAACTCTGGTCCTCAAGGGCACCTGTCCAGCATGTTTTGGATGTTTCCTTCCTCTTAATCCACCTGGTTCAAATGATCAGGATCGTTAACAGGCCTCTGTAGAGCTAGCTGATGAGCTGATCATATGAATCAGCTGTGTTGGAGGAAGGTAACATCCAAAGCATGCTGGATATATTAGCCCTCGAGGACCGGAGTTGGTGATCCCTGTGATAACCCTTGATAATAGAATTTCAGAGGGACATTTAATGTCCATACATCATAGCAATGTCATGGATTATCTGTCCTAACGGCCCTTTGTGATGCTTACGTGCAAGCCACTCATGCCATTCAATAACTCTGAGATGGTCTACCAGTAACTCCTCTGTACGATTCCCGCTGAGTCTCCACACATTTTCCTTAACCGTTCTCCATGCCCTCTCTATGTGCTGAGTATGTGCACCTGTTTGAGCATTGACATATGATACACTGTGATTAACAGTGAAATGGGTGTAACCTAGCTGAGGTAATGCATTGCGATAAGCACGCCACTCATCACTTATTATTGTAGATCCCACTTTAACATGATGAGCTATCAGTGGCACCAGATTTCTTCTTCTTCTTCTCTCAACTAAGCGAAGAACAGGCTTAGCATGTCTTCTCCCTCTCCGGTTCACACCTAGCATCCCGAACACCCACTTCTTCCTCTTCCAGCCACCAGCCATCCGTCCCCGTCCGTACTGTTGAAAACATAAAATATTAGTGTACTGTATTCTTCTTTAAACAAAATGAGTAATCTGTCATTCAATGGTAGTTTGCACTGCAGTGCTTGCTTACCTTTCTTTTATGTCTGAAATGGCTCTCATCAACGGTGACAAACTGATGCCGACCCCCAATGTACTGGCCACTTGCTTGCTGATATCTGTCCATCGCAGTAGTGCACACATCTCGCAGCTTTTGAGCCATCTTGGACAGGGTTGTTGAGCTTCTAGAAATGTCGTCGTTGATCATGTCCACTTGACGTAGATGTAGGCCTTGTGCAAATCTGATAGAATAGGGCAAATATTATAATGCATTTAAAAAACATATAGAGATTTTGGATTTGATATACTAAGCTCGCATTTACTGCACCGTAAGCTATGAAAATTGTCCACTACTGTTTAGACAAAAACATCTTGTGGAATTTTTTTGTTTTTTTAGAGAGCTCAAGCAACACATTTAGGACTATTATACTTTAGGATATCTGTAAAATTCTATTTCTAATAATAATTGACAGATCCTCTAACTTGAGAGAGCCAATTGCCATTGAGCTTCACAAGGTAGGGTCAGACCCTCATGTTTTTCCACCAGATCTAATGGTGACCAACTCAGCATTAAACATTCAAGAATGCAAGCTGTAAATTACACCTTCTAGCAATATATATCACAAAAGTGAAGTAACTCCAAGCACCTGTTATCATCATGAGTCGACAGATGTGCCATAACATAATCATCACAAGCTTTACAGGATAGGCTCTAATTGCTATTATAACAGCCCAGTTATACAGTGTTTCTATTGAAATGAGCACTTTTCACCACAGACTAAAATCATATACTTATGCCATAGCATACCTGTACACAAAGCACATCCAGTTGAAGAGTGAGACCTTTGAATTTCTGAATATAGATCTGTGTCTAATTGACCTCTTCAGTTTCCTCCCTCTGTGTTTCTGGCTTTTGCAAACCCTGAAAATACATACAAATAAAGATATGAACGTGACATACGTGGGGAGCATCTAGAGCAGTGATTTTCAAAAACTTTCGTGCCAAGGACCTCGAAATAATGTGTCCCATCTGAAAATATTTCTTGCCAGGAACTGACATAAAATGTGCTAACGTGTTTAATATGTTCCTTAGTGTTGATTTTTTTTTCAGTATACTGTATATTTTTTTCTGAAAATAGCAGATCTATAAACTCTACACAAAATGAAGTGTTCTTGTGATTATATTCTTGTAGATTACTGTAGTAATAGTCGTAACAGTTGTAGTAGTACTAGGAGTGCAATTGTGTATTTGTAGACTAGCGCTAAAGTAAATCAATATATAGTGCTCACTCTTATTAGCTCACAATTAATTTTCACTAGAATAATGAACCAAAATATCCATGTATGTTGTCATTTCATGCAATACAAATGTACATACCATGCATAGTTGTCCACACAAACCGATTCCTTGAATTTCATCCTGAGTTTGCATTTTTGGCATTTCATCTGTCTTCTTAGAAGCCTTTTCTTCTGCATCCATTTGATTAATTCTCTGTGTCTTCTTTTAGATTTAGTTCTGCCTTCAATAAGCTCTCTTAGCTCAGTGGCTAAACCTGGCATGGCTACCTGCAATATGACTTTAGCGCCTACGTATGTTCAAATCCTCTGTTCTTTCCGCATACAAGTGTCCCAAATCCGCGTTACCATAGCTCCCGCCAGATCGTTCTTTTCCCTCCAACGAAATACAATCGTGCTATTGGTCGAAACAAGCCAATCATAATTGTAACAGGCTACTTCATGTTGGTTGGTTGTCAATCACCTCGCACCACTGGTGAGTGACAGTCGAGGTAGACACGCCCATCCTTCGTGGCTTCTGGCTTCACTCAACGCAGCAAGTTCATTTTGGCGGCTGCAGCTAGCATTAGCATCGATTTCCAACAATGAACACACGGTCCGGTAAAATGTTTGATAGCTGTGTTCCAAACAATGATACACAAAATACTGAGATACATCCAGGTACTGCCGGGAGAAAGAGAAAGAAGTCAACAGCTGGCACTTCCAGTAAAAAGACAACTTCAGCCGTGGGATACGTACACATGGACAACAGCAATGACGGTAAACATACTATCTGCGAGTTATATTTTCGTTAAAGATGTTTGATCAGATAGCATAAATTTGTGCTATATAATACAACCAGATTAGTGAACTGTCCAATGTTTAATTTGTTGTTTATGTTTGAGTGCGCACGAACGAATTGTGTGTTTAAAAAGAAGGTACAATTAGTCTCCCTATGAGTTGTAAAACTTGCTGTAGGCGTACAGTTTGTCGAATGGTTATTTTTGAAAAGTAACACAGGCTGCATACAACCTATAGACCATTCCAGACCCTTCCTTTGTCATGTTTTTTTGTTTTGTTTATTTTTTGTTTGTTTTTTTACCCAAACTGGTCTAGCTGGAAAAATGCCCAGAATAACTGAATTGGCTGTAAAACAGTCAAACAAGAACTATCATACTGCTGTGATTGTATGCATCAAAAGTTTGATTCAAGTGTTAGGCAAAACTTAACATAAAAATATCAAGATATTCCAAAAGGCCATATTGCCGAGCTCTATGTATATATACAGCATGTATATATAATAATAGTCTATAATAATAACAATAGTCTTCTTCTTAATATTAATAGTTTATTCAAATACACTGTACATACATATCTATTCATGTATTGGTGATGGGTGATGATGATGTTCAGTTATTCAAAGATCGAGTGCAGATATCTATTGCCAGATACTCATTGTGTTTTACATTCACCTGGCTTTTATGATTAGAGATGTTTTCATTTAATATCCTATCATTCCAGATTCGGAGGCAACGGCTCCAACATTATTTTTAGTTAAGGAGAACCAGCGGAAGCTCTGTGAGGCCAAGAAGCAGCACACAGTCACAGAAAAAATCTGTGAAGACTCCCTCCGCCAAAATGCTGGTCAAAGTAAGTAGTCCTAACACTTTCTTGGGAAAACATGTTTGTTCATCTGAAAATGATACTTGGAAACTAAAAACCTAATAAATAATGTTGATAAGAATATACACAATACGTAGGTTGAATTGTGTCATTATACGAAGTAGTGCATTTAGTATTGTATTTTCTATTATGTTGTAGATGCAGATGATGGTGGGACAATTGACACATCTTCCTCAGCCAGCTCTTCTCCTGCTTCCTTCTCTATGTCCTCCACTCCATCCAACTCCTCTTTATCCAGCTCCTCATCTTCATCATCTGATTCTTCCGATTCAGACAACAAATTGAAGAAAAGACGTAAGAAGAAAAAGAAGCACCACCACCAGAGACGTAAGAAAAAGGACAAGAGGAAGAAAAAAAAGAAGAAAAAAAGACATGGCAAGCAGAGAGGTAGGCCTAAATGTAAAGAGAGGAAAGCAAAACGCCTGCTACCCTCATGTGTGTCAGGCAGGCCTGTACAAAAGTCAAAATTGAATTGAGAATGACGCCTAGTTTTGAATTCAGTCCTTGAATTTAAATTGAGGTGGCAAACAGAAAACAGAATTGTGATTCAAATTCAAATTGCAGGAAGTAGAACTGAAATTCCATGAAATTCAAAGAAAGTCATGGTATTTAGCAATGACGCTTTATATAGTATATAAGACAAATATTATTGTAAGGACTTTATCTACACAAGACTTAATTATAGTGAATAATAAAGTGTAGTAACTGTTTTCATTAACATTAAATGTGGACTCGGATAAAACGGATCATCAAAATTGTAAAAACCTTGACATAGTTTATGATGGTAGGACATCACTTCATTTCCCAAAATACCTTACTTTATCTAAGCCTTTAAAGCAGGGGTGTCAAACTCATGTTAGCTCAGGGGGCATATGGAGGCAAATATATTATCAAGTGGGCCGCATCGAGAAAATAACTTAAAACAATTGCCGTCATTTATACGCAGATTTTCGTGGACCAGCCCTAAATTACGGAGCTCAACTGTAATCATATTGTTCCGAAAAATAACATGAATGCAAATGGAACGCGAACACTTACTAACACAATACGTTCCAGACGTGTGAAATAGACCTGTTTTGCATGTATATTGTTCCCAGAATGCATTGCATGGCGTAGTTAATGATGTTATAAGAATGTTAATCGTTGTCATATATATTTGTGTTCCCAGTAATTGAATTTGTGTCGTATTTAACACATTTATCTTGGTGTATGATTACAAAAATAATAATAATTAAACAAACTGTAGTTTAAGTTGTGTGTAAAATAATTACATCAAGGACGATTCCCATAACAAGTTGCATTGCTCATCTGAGGACTGCTTGTGAAATTACAAATCTATATGTTTTGATTGTGGCCGGCTGATAAATTAACCCGACATTACAATTATTTTTTTTTTTCTTTTAACTTTACAAAATTATCTTGCGGGCCAGATTAAACCCATTTGCGGGCCTGATCCGGATCGCGGGCCGTATGTTTGACACCAGTGCTTTAAAGGGATACTTTACACATTTTCCAATTTTCATCAGTAAAAAGTTATTTTGTTTATAATAGATTTGATAACTTAATTACATGAAAAAATCATGTACAATTTACAGCTTTAAAAGGGCATTTTGGCACCTGCTGTCAACTGAAAATGACATCGCATGTGTTGAGGGACTTACCTAATGTTTACCAGTTGAGCAGTGATTGGTTGTTACCTGGGCCCTCAGCACGTGTGATGTCATTTTCAGCCGACAGCAGGTGGCAAAATGCCCTTTTAAAACTCATTCACTGCCTTTGACAAGTATACTTGTCAATTGTATTTTTTAGAGCGGTGCTAAATGGGGGCGAATCTGAGCATGCTCCACTGTAAATATCAAACTTGGAAACAACTTTACTGATGCCCAACCACCGGTAGATGACATCATTGCCCCATTTTATAGGAAATAAACACAGTTTCAGAGTCCATGGGAGAAATGGCTGTATTTTGGCAAACCTACATTTTTCTGCTGTCAATTATAAAAGAACGGGACGGGACAAAAAGTAGGGAGTCTATTCTGTTATTTGGTAGATTCGGTTTATATATAATTATTGAATGTAATATCACGTGAGTATTGGAAATGTAAAAATTTTCTATAATGACTGGCAGTGAATGAGTTAAAGGTGTTAATTGAACA
Source organism: Festucalex cinctus (assembly GCF_051991245.1). NCBI lineage: Eukaryota > Metazoa > Chordata > Actinopteri > Syngnathiformes > Syngnathidae > Festucalex > Festucalex cinctus. Next base: position 27,449,806 of record NC_135424.1, read on the forward strand.
TGGAAAAATAATTAAGTTTTTACTTTTTACCTGATGAAAATTGGAAAATGTGTAAAGTATCCCTTTCAATGACGGCTCAAACATTTTGGACATTTTGTTTGGAACACACTAGTGGAATATACTCATTCTCACTGATATGTGATGAGAATTGGTTTCTCTGAATTGCATTAAATGAAGTTACACTTCCTGTAATTCAAATTCAGTCGAACATCATCTGGGGTGGATTTAAATTCACATTGTAATTCATTTATTGAATGTAACTGAAATCTGCCAGGCATGTAGACATCACCTAGTCTATCTGTATTCCAAGTGCTTTGTTGGCGTAAGCATTAAAATACAGTGTTGACTAAGCAAATAACAGCAATACAGACGATAAATAAAAACAAACCAAAAAATAACATCACATTATCTCTCTGTCTGTCTGTATCTGTCTGTCTCTGTGTGTAAACTTTATTTTCCAAAATGTATTTTCTGATGGGTTCACTCTCTTGGACCCTGCAATTACTCGGTGCTCATGTAATCTTCATTACTTTTTCAACCACTTTGCTTCTGTATGTGATTCCCTGTGTTTATTCACTACTTGTATGTTTTTTATACTTGACTAAATTTCTGTTATTTTCAGCACGTCATCCTGAAGAGGTCGTCAGGAGATACAAGAAAGTCCTTAAGGCTTACAAGAAAGATAGAAAGCTGAGTGTGGCATATCGAAAGGTCGGTGTTGACCGAAACACCATCGTCGCCAATGCACCCATCTGTGAGCTGGCTGTTGTGGCCCGGAAGAAATACAAGGAGTTGCTGATTGCTCATACACCACAGCAACGACTACAGGACTTTGCAAAAAAATGCCTCAAAGTGTTGAATGATGACCCAAACCTTTTGAGGGATGTTGAATACCAAAAGAAAAAGGGGAAACTGATTCCTCTGTCTAAGAAAGCTTAGGTGATGTTTAGCTGTGGGATGGTGCCTTAGAGCAGTTTGGTTGTAGCCGTGTCGCTAAATAAAGTATAGAGCATCCAAGTTGTGCTACAATATGTTCACGTCAAAAATGCCAAAGGCTTGATTTTGATTTTTGTTTTCATGTCCTGCACAAAAAGAGTCCAAACCGGAATGGGTTTGCATGGGATGCCTGGGGTTATTACTGTTTTATACTCAAGTTATGCTATGTGATGGCTCAGTGTGTATTTTATGACACATTAAAAACCCAATGTTCAACATTTCTGTGGTGTGTCATTGGTCAAATGTACACAGAAAAGCGTATCTGTAGAACAAGGCATTGTAATTTTATATTTTAAATTTCACCTCCAAATTCTGTACTTTGTTCCACCTGTTGTTTGACAAGGTTTCACAGGTATTAGTAGATGCTTAACATCTTATATGTAAAGAATTAGCTAATATATAAGTTAAGTATTAGTAAGTAGGTAATTTATACTATTGGGATGTTATTGTAAAGTTGCAACTGTTCCTCATTTACTAACAGTTAATAAATGAGGAATAGCTACCACTTTATAATAGCGTCCTAATAACATATATAAACTATTAACTGATACTTAACAAGTCATTAGTAAGTAATTTACTAATAGTTTGTTAACTTAGTCTTACTAATTTCTAATATATAGTTACAAATGATTAATATACAGTTAACAAGTCATTTATAACTCAATAACTAACAGTTTAATAATGACATATTAACTGTTTATAGTGATTAGTATAAATTCTTAACAAACAGTTAACAAACATTTAATAAGTCATTAACAACTCATTAATTAACAATCAACTAATGGTCTATGAACTACTTATAACGGATAGTTATTATAAAGTGTTACCCCCGTTTTTTTTCCCACTCTGTATTGAGTTTATGGCCTAGGGTATCTCAAGGTTGGTCACGTTCCGAGAGCCCACCGGTGGGCCCAGCGGCCATTTTGGAAAAAGACGGGAAATGGTCCGTCACCATCTGTGTACTTTTCCTGACATGTTATACGTCATTTAAAAGCTGAGGTTCTGAAGATTTGAATGATGCCCAATATGGTTGTTTGAGTTAGCACTCATGGCTAGCGCTCTGCAACCATTCTACCAGCAAAAAAACGCAAATGAGTCACGTGGGGAGTGATTGACATCCCATGTGGTCCAATCCCCTAGTCTCCCTTTGTCTGTCATGGCCAATTACAGTGTGCGTAAAAGGTCCACCCTCGTATGGTACATGAACCAGTCACAGTGAAACCTCATGGTGATTGGCATATTGAACAGCCAATGAGATTCTGAATATGTCGAGGTCTTGCTTGCTTTTTTTGTTTTTTTTTCCATAGCCAGCTGCACTAATGTGGATATAATCTCTCAACTATGGCTAGAATAGAATAGTGGCAAATTCAAATGAATTTTTATCAGACTTGACCTGGCCGTTTAAAGGCTCACCCAAATAGTATATTTTTGTTCGCCTGAACACCACTGTACATTCATTTATAAGGCAGATTTTGTGCTGTCAAACGATTAAAATATTTTAACTAATTAATCGCACAATTTTCTGCCTCGTAGAGGTAACTTGAGCAGGGAATTTTGCTCTGAGAAGATTCACCAAAGGTATATAACTAAAAGGCAGGGTTGGGGAATCCAGGTTCAGAGAGAACAAACCCTGAAACAGTTTGAATTTAGCCACAGGTGCTTCTATGAGCTTGTTTACCTGCCAGTTAAGTAGAAGCACTTGTGGCTAAAGCCAATCTGTGGCAAAGTTTTTACTTTCTGGTAGGGGTGGGAATCTCTGACATGAGGCCGATTCGATATGTATCTCGATATACAGGTTGCGATTCGATTGAAAAACGATTATCTTTCAGAACAGAACGGTTCGATACGGTTCGATTAATTTTGAGAACGATACAATTTTCGATTCGATACGATTCCTTTCAATATTCAAAACATAGTGACATTTGTTGCTTGTAGACGTTAATCTTAAAACACCACAAATTTTTACAATATCTTCAAACGTGTTAAAAAAACAACAACAAAAATGTCTTCTATAGTTTTAGATATTGAATCAATTATTTAAATAGACTGCAACAAAGAGCTGGGCGATATGACTGAAAAATGTATCAGTTTAAATATTTCTTTGTCGTTATTGACAGTTATCGAATCGATTCAATAGGCAGCCAAATCGATTTTTAAGCATCCATTTTTGACAGAAAAATATTCAACAAAACGTTTTCTTTAGGGTTAGGATTCACCCCTTAAGTCTGGAAGAATGTTATATTAATGGAACATTAATCCTTAATATATTTATTTCAATGCTGTTCAAACATGAAACAGATTACAACCTGTTATACAGTCGCTCACAGTTATCAGACTGAAGTTTCAGATAAATAAATACATTTTCATACAAATCTTACAGTGCACATGTACAAGTTTACCGAATACTATTCTCAATTTGAGTAAAAAAAGTTGCAGCAATTGACTTAGAAATTCATATCGGGATTAATCAGTAACGAATCGAATCGTGACCGATGAATCGTGATACGAATCAAATCGTCAGGTACTAGGCAATTCACACCCCGAATTCTAATAGGCTATTTGAATTTGGCTCTGCAAAGTGCGTAAATCACTTTAGAGTTCTCCAACAAGCATCAAGCAAGTAAATCAGAAAGTAAAACTACTTATAGTCCATGTTTATTGATCTTAGAGTTAAAAAAAATAACGCTGTAATAAATTCAAATTAACTCTTTCAATACATATGATGTATATATTTGTCATAAGAGTACAAATGACGTATATATACGTCATAAGGCTTTTTTTTATGCAAGATTGTACAGGAGGGTCTGACGCAGCTTCTGAGTGAAGAATCAGGCTTGACTGCAATGTTAACAACGGCCAGCGGATGGCAACAACTATAATAACCAGCCACGATCACGCATTGATCATGTTATAGAAGAAGAGAAGCAGGAAGTGTAAGCCTCGGCGTGGGGGAGGGATGAAGCGTGTTGGAGTAGCGTGTTGGATTAGCGTGGAGGGAGCGGAGGAAGAGTGCGAGCGATGGACAGAAAAACAAAACAGTTAACACGAGATGAGTTGTTTTCGGCTGAAAAAGCATCGTCATCAAAGGATGATGGCGGTGATCAAGTTTCACGTTGAAGAAACGCGTCGAGCAGCCGTTGAGCGACACTCCGCCGGCCGCGTCAAGCGAGGAGGACTATACAGATGATGACGACAATTACACCGATTTTGAGGATGAAGAGTATGAGCCAGATTTGGATCCTGACCTTTCAGATGAGTGTGTGCCTTCAGATTGGAGATGAAGCAGAAGGGAGTCACCAAACCCCGCTCCAGAACGAGGAGGTAAGACCTTCAATTTGCAAGTTCCCCTTCGTAGCTCACACCCCCAATGCCCTCATAAGGCAGGTATTTGCATCATTTTGTCCTACCATAGAATAAAGTTGCCAGTAATACTAATAATACATGTACAAGTCGTGCATCTTGTAGATGTAGTAGACAAATATATGAGTATGTGCGTGCAGAATCGCTAGGTTGATAGATGGACTTGTGTATTGTTATTGGTTTAGTTATAGTCAAAGTTTTGGAGAGAAGTGGGGAAATGTCAATATGTATCAAAAAACAAACAAAAAAACAACAGACCGACTTGTGTATTGTCATTGTTATTTTTTTAGTTATAGTCATAGTTTTAGAGCAGGGGTGTCAAACCCATGTTAGCTCAGGGGCCACATGGAGGAAAATATATTACCAAGTGGGACACCATAACGGTGTATAACTTAAAAACGATTGCCGTCATTTACACGCAGATTTTCGTGGACCAGCCCTAAATTACGGAGCTCAACTGTAATCATATTGTTCCGAAAAATAACACAAATGCAAATGGAACGCGGCAACACTGAGTTCTGGACGTGTTAAATCGACCTGTTTTGCATATATATTGTTCTCAGAATGCATTGCGTGGCACAGTTAATGACGTTATAAGGACGTTAATCCTAGTCATATCTATTTGTGTTACCAGCAGTATTTTAAGTGGGTCGTAACGCACCGGTACGGAGCTCCGGCACTTCTAAAAATCGCCCTTGAGCGTTCAGATACTCCTCGACGTGCAAAGAACGTACTATCAGCGTTCCAGTCCGCTTGACAATGCATTTTTTGATTCTCAAAAGCTGTTAGGGTGAACACCGCTCATTCTACAGACTTGCATATAGTATGGAAAACGCCTGCGGCACGCATCTTTTAGCGTGTTTGCGAGAGGGCGCAGGATGATGGCTTCACCGCACGCACTGAACACGGAAGCGCTCGCTGGCCGCGCGCACCCCTCGTTAAGAAGCATGACGCACTAATTGAGCTTATTAAGTGTAGCTCTCGCTGGCCGTCCACTCCTCGTTGAGAAGCACGACTCACTAATTGTCATATGGAATTTTTCTTTCCTTACACCTCGCTAACAGGTATTGTGCCAAAGTTGTACAAGCCGCGGGAGCACGCACACAAAGTGGAATCGACGCGACAGCACTGACTATGGATGAGTTCAATAAACACATAAAGAACACACATGTGGTTTTCAATTTTCAGTTTTAGAAACGTTTTGTAACAAGAGCAAATGTTTTTCACGGAGAAGGAGGAGAATGAAAAGCAACAATCACAACAACAGCAACAGAGGACAGGTGCGTTCAATTAACAGGCAACACAGTAGGAAATCACAGTTACACACAGAAAAAGCTAAGATGACGGTCAGAGTGTCAGGTTGCGACGCATTTTTGACACTTCCCTGAAAAAAATAAGTCGAGTGTGAATGATTTGGTTCCCAGTTTGTAGTATTTCATTGATTATGGGAGCGGAATGACGAGCAGAGACATGCACACACACTCAAGCAATGTTGGCATGCAATATGAAAGCACATATAGTAGGCTATATACATAAATATACAGTATGTACATAAAATAACATGTACACTGTTTATATATATATATATATATATATATATATATATATATATATATATATATGTATGTGTATATATGTATGTGTATATATATGTGTATATATATATGTGTGTATATATATATATATATATATATGTATATATATACGTGTATATTGTCAACTTCCGCTTACCCGCAG
>NC_135425.1:600000-785000 GCF_051991245.1 Festucalex cinctus
TTACGAATTTTCTTCTACGTTTTTCTCCAAACACGTTAACTGGACCTACCTCATATTTGCTCAGATGAGGGTTTCGCCCTTCACGGTGTCACAACACGAAGTTTGTGAGTTTTCGCGAATTGCTGTGGGCGTTGATAAGCGCTGTTCGCCAAGAAAACAACGCCAGTTTTGAGGGTCTAAACATGCACAGAAACTCATGAAACTTGGCACACACATCTGGCCTGGTAAAATGAGCAATATTTTATTGTTGATTGTGCTATTTTTAAAAAAAAGAATCAATAGCGCCCCCTAAAAATTTTTAACGAAGCAGCCCCGGTTGTACGTTTAAGCAAGAACGACGAATATTTTTAGGTGTATGAGGGAGCCCAAGACCTACAAAAAAGTCTCTTGTACCCATATGCTAAAATGAACAGGATGTGAGCTACGAATTTTTGAATGTCCCATTTTTGACGATTTTTGCACATTCACAGGGGGCAGACTTTTGCCCACTTCTCCTACACGTTTCATCCGACTGAGTTAAGACTTGGCCTGGACCATGTCAAGACCTGAGCCAATGACAGGGGGAAAAATTTTGACTTTTCGAAATACTATATGATGAGGGCGGGGCATCAAAATTTGTGTTTCGCAATGAAAAAGGATATGCTTGATACCTCCCCGGTACATGCTCCAAAAAATCCCAAACTTGACATGTATGTTTATCGTCAAGGCCTGAAGTTATCTCTATGACAACATTCAGTTATATATGCAGCGCCACCTAGCCCTTGAGGCATGAAAAAAAAATACCCCACATACGGTATTTTGTACAAAAAATGTAAACTCATTCTAAGTGTGATAACTAAGTCATTTATGAATATTCTTTTAGTTTCCACCACTCAAAATGTTCACTGGCATCAGACTTATCCAAACATATATCTATTTTTATTTATTTTTGATAGCCTCTATGGACATTAAAAGCAATATCGTGAATTAAGGATATGCTTAATAACTCCACGGTACATGCTCCAAAAAAAATCCCACACTTGACATGTATGCTTATAATCAAGGCCTGAAGGTATCTCTATGACAACATTCAGTTATAAATACAGCGCCACCTAGCCCTTGAGGCTTATATAAAAAAAAATAAAAAATACCCCACATACGGTATTTTGTACAAAAAATGTAAACTCATTCTAAGTGTGATAACTAAGTCATTTATGAATATTCTTTTAGTTTCCACCACTCAAATTGTTCACTGGCTTCACACCGATCCAAACGTATGTACGTTTCCATTTTGTTTTATTCATTTTTGATTGCCCCTTTGGACAATAAAAGTAACATTGTGCAATGAGTACAACGAGCGATGATGTGTATATACACTTTTACAAAAAATACCAATCAGGGCAACTCATTGCCTAAAAATAAAAAAGGACGCTGATTTTTGCAGGTCTTAACAATCACCAAAACCCGTTGAGCTTGACACACACACTGGCAAAAAAATATTCTACATGTAAACGTTTATTATGCCATTTTCAAAGAAATTTTGCTTCCAATATGCCAGTACCCCAACGTGCCAGTACCCCAACGTGCAAGTACCCCAACGTGCAAGGACCCCAATGTGGCCCGGGCTGCGAGGGCCCTTTATAGCTGCTCGCAGCTCTAGTTAGGGCCCGAGCAGCGACCGCTGCGAGGTCCCTATTGTTTTTGTAAAAATTATTATTATTATTATTATTATTATTCTTATTATTATTATTATTATTATTATTATTATTATTATTCTTTATTCTCCGCAAACGATCGCGATTTTGGGTACCTAAACATTCACGAAAACTCACCGAACTTTGCGCACTCTTCGGGCCCGGCGAAAAATTTGATATTATGAAGTCGTCATAACAACGCGACTCTATAGCGCCCCCTAGCGTAGAAAAATAAAAACCAAGCCCGGCACGTTTGAGCTAGAGCAACAAAAATTGGCAGGCACGTGTAGCACCCCGAGACGCACAAAAAAGTCTATTGGGACCATGTAGCTAAAATGTACAGGAAATGAGCTATGAATTTTTTAATGTCCAATTTTGGCCTATTTTGGCACATTCACTGTGGTCATGCTTTTTCCCCCTTTGCAAACATTTTTCATCCAGTTGACATCAAAATTGACATTTATCATCTCAAGACCTGAGACAACAACTGGGCAAAAAACCTTGACTTTTTGAAATACTATATGACGGGGGCGGGGCATCAAATATTGCCTTTAAAATTTCATTTGTCCAGAAAGAGCAAATGCTTAATAACTCCCATGTTCAAGCTCCAAAAAATCTCAAACTTCTCATGCAAATTAATAGTCACGGCCTGAAAACATCTATATGATAAAATTCAGTTATACATATAGCACCACCTAGTGGTGACAATAAATGTCATACTTTACGTTTTTAGCTACTGTGCCAAGCTCTTTGAAGGGATCCAGTTGAAAATTGGTCAGACAAGCCTTAAGATGTTGATCATGCCCCACACCGAATATTGTAACTTTTCGCCAAAGGGCGTGGCCGCTACGGTGACGCAAAGTCTGAAGATTTTTCGTGACAATAAAAGCTGCATTAACTTGACCGAGATGATCCTATCTTCTCAAAATTTCACATATTTGATGAGAGTCCAGCCCTAAAGACATCTACGAACTTATATTTCATCTTACTGATAGCGCCACCTCGTGGCATATTTGTTTCTTACGAATTTTCTTCTACGTTTTTCTCCAAACACGTTAACTGGACCTACCTCATATTTGCTCAGATGAGGGTTTCGCCCTTCACGGTGTCACAACACGAAGTTTGTGAGTTTTCGCGAATTGCTGTGGGCGTTGATAAGCGCTGTTCGCCAAGAAAACAACGCCAGTTTTGAGGGTCTAAACATGCACAGAAACTCATGAAACTTGGCACACACATCTGGCCTGGTAAAATGAGCAATATTTTATTGTTGATTGTGCTATTTTTTAAAAAAAGAATCAATAGAGCCCCCTAAAAATTTTTAACGAAGCAGCCCCGGTTGTACGTTTAAGCAAGAACGACGAATATTTTTAGGTGTATGAGGGAGCCCAAGACCTACAAAAAAGTCTCTTGTACCCATATGCTAAAATGAACAGGATGTGAGCTACGAATTTTTGAATGTCCCATTTTTGACGATTTTTGCACATTCACAGGGGGCAGACTTTTGCCCACTTCTCCTACACGTTTCATCCGACTGAGTTAAGACTTGGCCTGGACCATGTCAAGACCTGAGCCAATGACAGGGGGAAAAATTTTGACTTTTCGAAATACTATATGATGAGGGCGGGGCATCAAAATTTGTGTTTCGCAATGAAAAAGGATATGCTTGATACCTCCCCGGTACATGCTCCAAAAAATCCCAAACTTGACATGTATGTTTATCGTCAAGGCCTGAAGTTATCTCTATGACAACATTCAGTTATATATGCAGCGCCACCTAGCCCTTGAGGCATGAAAAAAAAATACCCCACATACGGTATTTTGTACAAAAAATGTAAACTCATTCTAAGTGTGATAACTAAGTCATTTATGAATATTCTTTTAGTTTCCACCACTCAAAATGTTCACTGGCATCAGACTTATCCAAACATATATCTATTTTTATTTATTTTTGATAGCCTCTATGGACATTAAAAGCAATATCGTGAATTAAGGATATGCTTAATAACTCCACGGTACATGCTCCAAAAAAAATCCCACACTTGACATGTATGCTTATAATCAAGGCCTGAAGGTATCTCTATGACAACATTCAGTTATAAATACAGCGCCACCTAGCCCTTGAGGCTTATATAAAAAAAAATAAAAAATACCCCACATACGGTATTTTGTACAAAAAATGTAAACTCATTCTAAGTGTGATAACTAAGTCATTTATGAATATTCTTTTAGTTTCCACCACTCAAATTGTTCACTGGCTTCACACCGATCCAAACGTATGTACGTTTCCATTTTGTTTTATTCATTTTTGATTGCCCCTTTGGACAATAAAAGTAACATTGTGCAATGAGTACAACGAGCGATGATGTGTATATACACTTTTACAAAAAATACCAATCAGGGCAACTCATTGCCTAAAAATAAAAAAGGACGCTGATTTTTGCAGGTCTTAACAATCACCAAAACCCGTTGAGCTTGACACACACACTGGCAAAAAAATATTCTACATGTAAACGTTTATTATGCCATTTTCAAAGAAATTTTGCTTCCAATATGCCAGTACCCCAACGTGCCAGTACCCCAACGTGCAAGTACCCCAACGTGCAAGGACCCCAATGTGGCCCGGGCTGCGAGGGCCCTTTATAGCTGCTCGCAGCTCTAGTTAGGGCCCGAGCAGCGACCGCTGCGAGGTCCCTATTGTTTTTGTAAAAATTCTTCTTCTTCTTCTTCTTCTTCTTCTTCTTCTTCTTCTTCTTCTTCTTCTTCTTCTTCTTCTTCTTCTTCTATATTCTCCGCAAACGATCCCGATTTTGGGTACCTAAACATTCACGAAAACTCACCGAACTTTGCACACTCCTCAGGCCCGGCAAAAAATTTGATATTATGAAGTCGTCATAACAACGCGACTCTATAGCGCCCCCTAGCGTAGAAAAATAAAAACCAAGCCCTGCACGTTTGAGCTAGAGCAACGAAAATTGGCAGGCACATGTAGCACCCCGAGCTGCACAAAAAAGTCTATTGGGACCATGTAGCTAAAATGTACAGGAAATGAGCTATGAATTTTTTAATGTCCAATTTTGGCCTATTTTGGCACATTCACTGTGGTCATGCTTTTTCCCCCTCTGCAAACATTTTTCATCCAATTAACTTCAAACTTGGCATTTATCATCTCAAGACCTGAGAGAACAACTGGGGAAAAAATCTTGCCTTTTCGAAATACTATATGATGGGGGCGGGGCATCAAATATTACCTTTAAAATTTCATTTGTCCAGAAAGAGCAAATGCTTAATAACTCCCATGTTCAAGCTCCAAAAAATCTCAAACTTCTCAGGCAATGTAATAGTCACGGCCTGAAAACATCTATATGATAAAATTCAGTTATACATATAGCGCCACCTAGTGGTAACAATAAATGTCATACTTTACGTTTTTAGCTACTGCGCTGAGCTCGTTGAAGGGATCCAGTTGAAAATTGGTCAGAAAAGCCTTAAGATGTTGATCATGCCCCACACCGAATATTGTAACTTTTCGCCAAAGGGCGTGGCCGCTCCGGTGCCGCAAAGTCTGAAGATTTTTCGTGACAATAAAAGCTGCATTAACTTGACCGAGATGATCCTATCTTCTCAAAATTTCACACATTTGATGAGAGTCCAGCCCTAAAGACATCTATTAACTTATATTTCATCTTACTGATAGCGCCAACTAGTGGCAATTTTTTTTCTTACGAATTTTCTTCTACGTTTTTCTCCAAACACGTTAACTGGACCTACCTCATATTTGCTCAGATGAGGGATTCGGCCTTCATGATGTCACAACACGAAGTTTGTGAGTTTTCGCGAATCGCTGTGGGCGTGGCTAAGCACTGTTCGCCAAGAAAACAACGCCAGTTTTGAGGGTCTAAACATGCGCAGAAACTCATGAAACTTGGCACACACATCTGGCCTGGTAAAATGAACAATATTTTATTGTTGATTGTGCTATTTTTACAAAAATGACTCAATAGCGCCCCCTAGGAATTTTTAATGAAGCAGCCCTGGTTGTACGTTCAAGCATGATCTACGAAAATTTTTAGGTGTATGAGGGAGCCCAAGACCTACAAAAAAGTCTCTTGGACCCATATGCTAAAATGAACAGGAAGTGAGCTACGAATTTTTGAATGTCCCATTTTTGACGATTTTTGCATATTCACAGGGGGCAGACTTTTGCCCACTTCTCCTACACGTTTCATCTGACTGAGTTAAGACTTGACCTGGACCATGTCAAGACCTGAGCCAACGACAGGGGGAAAAAATCTTGACTTTTCGAAATACTATATGATGAAGGCGGGGCATCAAAATTTGTGTTTCGCACTGAAAAAGGATATGCTTAATAACTCCCCGGTACATGCTCCAAAAAATCCCAAACTTGACATGTATGTTTATCGTCAAGGCCTGAAGCTATCTCTATGACAACATTCAGTTATATATGCAGCGTCACCTAGCCCTTGAGGCATAAAAAAAAAATACCCCACATACGGTATTTTGTACAAAAAAATGTAAACTCATTCTAAGTGTGATAACTAAGTCATTTATGAATATTCTTTTAGTTTCCACCACCCAAAATGTTCACTGGCATCAGACTTATCCAAACATATATATATTTTTATTTATTTTTGATAGCCTCTGTGGACATTAAAAGCAATATCGTGAATGAAGGATATGCATAATAACTCCACGGTACATGCTCCAAAAAAAATCCCACACTTGACATGTATGCTTATAATCAAGGCCTGAAGGTATCTCTATTACAACATTCAGTTATAAATACAGCGCCACCTAGCCCTTGAGGCTAATATAAAAAAAATAAAAAAATACCCCACATACGGTATTTTGTACAAAAAATGTACACTCATTCTAAGTGTGATAACTAAGTCATTTATGAATATTCTTTTAGTTTCCACCACTCAAATTGTTCACTGGCTTCACACCGATCCAAACGTATGTACGTTTCCATTTTGTTTTATTCATTTTTGATTGCCCCTTTGGACAATAAAAGTAACATTGTGCAATGAGTACAACGAGCGATGATGTGTATATACACTTTTACAAAAAATACCAATCAGGGCAACTCATTGCCTAAAAATAAAAAAGGACGCTGATTTTTGCAGGTCTTAACAATCACCAAAATCCGTTGAGCTTGACACACACACTGGCAAAAAAATATTCTACATGTAAACGTTTATTATGCCATTTTCAAAGAAATTTTGCTTCCAATATGCCAGTACCCCAACGTGCCAGTACCCCAACGTGCAAGTACCCCAACGTGCAAGGACCCCAACGTGGCCCGGGCTGCGAGGGCCCTTTATAGCTGCTCGCAGCTCTAGTTAGGGCCCGAGCAGCGACCGCTGCGAGGTCCCTATTGTTTTTCGTTCGAATTATTAGGGCCCGAGCAGCTACCGCTGCGAGGTCCCTATTGTTTTTCGATCGGATTATTATTATTATCATTATTATTATTATTATTATTATTATTATTATTCTCCGTCAACGATCACGATTTTGGGTACCTAAACATTTACGAAAACTCACCAAACTTTGCACACTCCTCAGGCCCGGCGAAAAATTTTATATTATGAAGTCGTCATAACAACGCGACTCTATAGCGCCCCCTAGCATAGAAAAATAAAAACCAAGCCCGGCATGTTTGAGCTAGAGCAACAAAAATTGGCAGGCACGTGTAGCACCCCGAGACGCACAAAAAAGTCTATTGGGACCATGTAGCTAAAATGTACAGGAAGTGAGCTATGAATTTTTTAATGTCCAATTTTGGCCTATTTTGGCACATTCACTGTGGTCATGCTTTTTCCCCCTTTGCAAACATTTTTTATCCAATTGACTTCAAACTTGGCATTTATCATCTCAAGACCTGAGAGAACAACTGGGGAAAAAAATCTTGCCTTTTCGAAATACTATATGACGGGGGCGGGGCATCAAATATTGCCTTTAAAATTTCATTTGTCCAGAAAGAGCATATGCTTAATAACTCCCATGTTCAAGCTCCAAAAAATCTCAAACTTATCAGGCAACTTAATAGTCACGGCCTGAAAACATCTATATGATAAAATTCAGTTATCCATGTAACGCCACCTAGTGGTAACAATAATTGTCATACTTTACGTTTTTAGCTACTGTGCTGAGCTCGTTGAAGGGATCCAGTTGAAAATTGGTCAGAAAAGCCTTAAGATGTTGATCATGCCCCACACCGAATATTGTAACTTTCGCCAAAGGGCGTGGCCGCTACGGTGCCGCAAAGTCTGAAGATTTCTCGTGACAACAAAAGCTGCATTAACTTGACCGAGATGATGCTATCTTCTCAAAATTTTACACAATTGATGAGAGTCCAGCCCTAAAGACATCTACAAACTTATATTTCATCTTACTGATAGCGCCACCTAGTGGCAATTTTTTTTCTTACGATTTTTCTTCAATGTTTTTCTCCAACCATGTTAACGGGACCTACCTCATATTTGCTCAGATGAGGGTTTCGGCCTTCATGATGTCACAACACGAAGTTTGTGAGTTTTCGCGAATCGCTGTGGGCGTGGCTAAGCACTGTTCGCCAAGAAAACAACGCCAGTTTTGAGGGTCTAAACATGCGCAGAAACTAATGAAACTTGGCACACACATCTGGCCTGGTAAAATGAACAATATTTTATTGTTGATTGTGCTATTTTTACAAAAATGACTCAATAGCGCCCCCTAGAAATTTTTAACGAAGCAGCCCCGATTGTACGTTTAAGCAAGATCTACGAAAATTTTTACGTGTATGAGGGAGCCAAAGACCTACAAAAAAGACTCTTGGACCCATATGCTAAAATGAACAGGAAGTGAGCTACGAATTTTTGAATGTCCCATTTTTTACGATTTTTGCACATTTTCAGAGGGCATACTTTTGCCCACTTCTCCTACACGTTTTATCCGACTGACTTATGACTTGACCTGGACCATGCCAAGACCTGAGCCAACAACAGACGGAAAAATCTTGACTTTTGGAAATACTATATGATGAGGGCGGGGCATCAAAATTTGTGTTTCGCACTGAAAAAGGATATGCTTAATAACTCCCCGATACATGCTCCAAAAAATCCCAAACTTGACATGTATGTTTATCGTCAAGGCCTGAAGGTATCTCTTTGACAACATTCAGTTATATATGCAGCGCCACCTAGCCCTTGAGGCATGAAAAAAAAATACCCCACTTACGGTATTTTGTACAAAAAATGTAAACTCATTCTAAGTGTGATAACTAAGTCATTTAGGAATATTCTTTTACCTTCCACCACTCAAAATATTCACTGGCATCAGACCTAACCAAACATACATATTTTTGTTATTTAGTTTTATGTATTTTTGATAGCCTCTATGGACATTAAAAGCAATATCGTGAATGAAGGCTATGCTTAATAACTCCCAGGTACATGCTCCAAAAAATCCCATATTTGAAATGTATATTTAGAGTCAAGGCCTGAAGGTATCTCTATGACAAAATTCAGTTATAAATACAGCGCCACCTAGTCCTTGAGGCATAAAAAAAAATGCCTCACTTACGGTATTTTTGCAAAAATTGTAAACTCATTGTAAGTGTGATAACTAAGTCATTTATGAATATTCTTTTACTTTCCACCACTCAATATGTTCACTGGTATCAGACCGATCCAAACATACGTATTTTTTATTTAGTTTTATTTATTTTTTTATCGCCTCTATGGACAATAAAAGCAACATTGTGCAATGAGTACGAGCGATGATGTGTGTATATATACTTTTACGAAAAATACCAATCAGAGCAACTCATTGCCTAAAAATAAAAAAAAGACGCTGATTTTTGCAGATCTTAACAATCACCAAAACCCATTGAACTTGACACACTCATCACACCTGGCAAAAAAAAAAAAAAGTCCACATGTTTATCATGCCATTTTCAAAGAAATTCTGCTTCCAATGTGCCAGTACCCCAATGTGCAAGTTCCCCAACGTGCAAGTACCCCAACGTGGCCCGGGCTGCGAGGGCCCTTTATAGCTGCTCGCAGCTCTAGTTATTCTTCTTCTTCTTCTTCTTCTTCTTCTTCTTCTTCTTTATTCTCCACAAACAATTGCGATTTTGGGTACCTAAACATTCACGAAAACTCACCGAACTTTGCACACTCCTCAGGCCCGGCGAAAAATTTGATATTATTAAGTCGTCATAACAATGCGACTCGATAGCGCCCCCTAGCGTAGAAAAATAAAAACCAAGCCCGGCACGTTTGAGCTAGGGCAAAAAAAATTGGCAGGCACGTGTAGCACCCCGAGACGCACAAAAAAGTCTATTGGGACCATGTAGCTAAAATGTACAGGAAGTGAGCTATGAATTTTTTAATGTCCAATTTTGGCCTATTTTGGCACATTCACTGTGGTCATGCTTTTTCCCCCTTTGCAAACATTTTTCATCTAATTGACTTCAAACTTGGCATTTATCATCTCAAGACCTGAGAGAACAACTGGGCAAAACATCTTGCCTTTTTGAAATACTATATGACGGGGGCGGGGCATCAAATATTGCCTTTAAAATTTCATTTGTCCAGAAAGAGCAAATGCTTAATAACTCCCATGTTCAAGCTCCAAAAAATCTCAAACTTCTCAGGCAACGTAATAGTCACGGCCTGAAAACATCTATATGATAAAATTCAGTTATACATATAGCGCCACCTAGTGGTTACAATAAATGTCATACTTTACGTTTTTAGCTACTGTGCTGAGCTTGTTGAAGGGATCCATTTGAAAATTGGTCAGAAAAGCCTTAAGATGTTGATCATGCCCCACACCGAATATTGTAACTTTTCGCCAAAGGGCGTGGCCGCTACGTTGACGCAAAGTCTGAAGATTTTTCGTGAAAATAAAAGCTGCATTAACTTGACCGAGATGATCCTATCTTCTCAAAATTTCACACATTTGATGAGAGTCCAGCCCTAAAGACATCTACTGACTTATATTTCATCTAACTGATAGCGCCAACTAGTGGCAATTTTTTTTCTTACGAATTTTCTTCTACGTTTTTCTCCAAACACGTTAACTGGACCTACCTCATATTTGCTCAGATGAGGGTTTCGGCCTTCATGATGTCACAACACGAAGTTTGTGAGTTTTCGCGAATTGCTGTGGGTGTGGCTAAGCGCTGTTCGCCAAGAAAACAACGCCAGTTTTGAGGGTCTAAACATGCACAGAAACTCATGAAACTTGGCACACACATCTGGCCTGGTAAAATGAGCAATATTTTATTGTTGATTGTGCTATTTTTACAAAAATGACTCAATAGCGCCCCCTAGAAGTTTTTAACGAAGCAGCCCCGGTTGTACGTTTAAGCAAGAACGACGAATATTTTTAGGTGTATGAGGGAGCCCAAGACCTACAAAAAAGTCTCTTGGACCCATATGCTAAAATGAACAGGAAGTGAGCTACGAATTTTTGAATGTCCCATTTTTGACGATTTTTGCACATTCACAGGGGGCAGACTTTTGCCCACTTCTCCTACACGTTTCATCTGACTGAGTTAAGACTTGACCTGGACCATGTCAAGACCTGAGACAACGAAAGGTGGAAAAATCTTGACTTTTCGGAATACTATATGATGAGGGCGGGGCATCAAATTTTGTGTTTCGCAATGAAACAGGATATGCGTCATTATTCCCCGGTACATGCTAAAAAAAAAATCCCAAACTTGACATGTATGTTTATAGTCAAGGCCTGAAGGTATCTCTATGACAAAATTCTGTTATATATGCAGCGCCACCTAGCCTTTGAGGCGTGAAAAAAAAATACCCCACTTACGGTATTTTTTACAAAAATTGTAAACACGTTTCGCAATGAAAAAGGATATGCTGAATAACTCCCCGGCGCATGCTCCAAAAAATCCCAAACTTGACATGTATGCTTATAATCAAGGCCTGAAGGTATCTCTATGACAACATTCAGTTATAAATACAGCGCCACCAAGCCCTTGAGGCATAAAAAAAAAATATACCCCACATACGGTATTTTGTACAAAAAATGTAAACTCATTCTAAGTGTGATAACTAAGTCATTTATGAATATTCTTTTAGTTTCCACCACTCAAATTGTTCACTGGCTTCACACCGATCCAAACGTATGTACGTTTCCATTTTGTTTTATTCATTTTTGATTGCCCCTTTGGACAATAAAAGCAACATTGTGCAATGAGTACAACGAGCGATGATGTATATATACACTTTTACAAAAAATACCAATCAGGGCAACTCATTGCCTAAAAATAAAAAAGGACGCTGATTTTTGCAGGTCTTAACAATCACCAAAACCCGTTGAGCTTGACACACACACTGGCAAAAAAATATTCTACATGTAAAGGTTTATTATGCCATTTTCAAAGAAATTTTGCTTCCAATATGCCAGTACCCCAACGTGCCAGTACCCCAACGTGCAAGTACCCCAACGTGCAAGGACCCCAACGTGGCCCGGGCTGCGAGGGCCCTTTATAGCTGCTCGCAGCTCTAGTTATTATTATTCTTCTTCTTCTTTTTCTTTGTTATTATTCTTTTCCGCAAACAACCACATTTTTGAGGCACTAAACATGAACGAAAACTCACCAAACTTTACACGCAGATCGGGCCTGGCTGATAACAGAAAAATGGCTCTGTAGCGCCACCTACATAGGTTTAACGGCTCCCTGTCCCGCTACGATTGTCCTATGGCTACGAAAATTGTGTGACACCTGGAGCACATCCCGATGAACAAAAACCTCTTTGATATGTGTACCCTAAAATAGACAGAAAGTGAGGTATGATCATCTGAATGTCCAATTTTGGCCCAGTTTTGCACATTTACATGGATCATACTATTGCCCGCTTCTCCAACACGGTTAACCCGATTGACTTCAAACTTGGGCTGTACCATCTCAACACCTGGGACAACATCATGGTAAAAAATCAAACGTTTTTGACATACTATATGACGGGGACGAGGCATCAAATTTAGAGTTTCAATACTCTTACTTAACAAAGCATTGCTGGTTGTACGTTTATTCTAGAGCTACGACAATTGGTACACATATGTAACAGACTACGACCTACAAAAACGTCTTTTGGTGCCATATGCTAAACCTAAGAGGAAGTCCGCCAGAAGCAGGGCATCAAATTTCTTGTTTCAAAATTCTTACTTAATGAAGCATTCCCGGCTGTAAGTTTCACTGAGAGTGACCAAAATTTGAAGACATATGTAACTGCCCTCAAGGTACAAAAAACTCTTTATGAAACATGTGCTAAACCTAACAGGAAGTCCGCCATTTTGATTTACTTTGGAAAGTGTTGCCATTTTTTTTGGCCATTTCATAGGGGTCTTATTTTAACGAACTCCTCCTACAGTGTTTATCCGATCATCTTCAAACTTGGTGTGATTCATCTAAAGATGTTGTAGATGAAAAGTTATTGAAAGCTTTTTATTTCGTCGCACGCTGTTGTCGTGGCATGCACTGTTTGCAAAGGGAAAAAAAATCTTCTTAAAGAAGCATTCCCAGTTGTACGAAGCAGCTAGAGCTATGAAAATTTGTAGACTTATGTAACAGCCCAAGATGTACAAAAATGTCTCTTGGTGACCTGTGCTAAACCCAACAGGAAGTCCCCCAGGGGCCGGGCATCACATTTTGAGCTAAAAAAACTCCTCTTTAACAAAGCATGCAGCTGTATGTTTCACCTAGACTTACCAAAATTTGAAGAGGTATGTAACAGCCCTGGAGGTACAAAAAACTGTTTTTGAACCATATGCTAAACCTAACAGGACGTCCGCCATTTTGATTTACTTTGGAATGTGTTGCCATTTTTTTTGGCCATTTCATAGGGGTCTTATTTTAATGAATTCCTCCTACAGAGTTTCTCTGATCATCTTCAAACTTGGTGTGATTCATCTTAAGATATTGAAGATGAAAAGTTATTGAAAGTTTTTTATTTCGTCGCACGCTGTTGTCGTGGCATGCACTTTTTGCAAAGGAAAAAAATCCTTCTTAATGAAGCATTCCCAGTTGGACGAAGCAGCTAGAGCTACGAAAATTTGTACACCTATGTAACAGCCCACGATGTACAAAAAAGTCTCTTGGTGCCATCTGCTAAACCAAACAGGAAGTCCGCCATTTTGATTTACGTCGGCATTTGTAGCCATTTATTGTGGCCTTTCTTCGGGGTCATATTTTCACGAACTCCTCGTACAAAATTCATCCGACCGTCTTCAAACTTGGTGAGTTTCATCTTAAGATGTTTAAGATGCAAAGTTATCGAAAGTTTTTTATTTTGTCACATGCTGTTGCCATAGAGATGCATTGTTTGCCAAGTAAAGTGCTGCTTATTTTTTTTGGTCTATACATGTGTGAAAACTCATGAAACTTTGCACACACATCAGACTTGTCATGAACATGAATTTTTAGAGATTTCTTGTGCTATTTGCAATAAATCGCGCCCTCTTTAAATTTGTATGGAGCATTTCCGATTGGATGATTCAAGCGCGAAATAACTAAAGATGACTTGACTTGACCTAGATTTGTGAAAACTAAGAGGCATACCTATTAGTCTAAGACCTACAAAAAGTATTCTGTAGCCGTATGCTAAACCTAAAAGGAAGTCCGCCATTTTGAATTTATTTTGGGAATTGCACACCATATTTTGCGTTTTGATTAAACTTTGCACACACAAGGCTTGTCAAAAACATTTTAGATGGTCCTTGTCCTATTTGACAGTACCCCAACGTGCCAGTACCCCGACGTGCAAGTACCCCAACATGGCCCGGGTTGCGAGGGCCCTTTATAGCTGCTCGCAGCTCTAGTTATTCTTATTATTATTATTCTCCGCAAACGATCACATTTTTGAGACACTAAACGTGACCGAAAACTCACCAAACTTTACACACACATCAGGCCTGGCGAAAAATTTGATATTTTATAGTCGCCATACATGACAAAAGAAAAATGGCTCCTTAGCGCCCCCTACATAGGTTAAACGGATCCCTGTCCCGCTACGATTGTCCGACGGCTATGAAAATTGTGTGGCACCTGTAGCACATCCCAATGAACAAAAACCTCTTTGATGTGTGTACCCTAAAATAGACAGAAAGTGAGGTATGATCATCTGAATGTCCAATTTTGGCCCAGTTTTGCACATTTACATGGATCATACTATTGCCCGCTTCTCCTACACGGTTAACCCGATTGACTTCAAACTTGGGCTGTACCATCTCAACACCTGGGACAACATCATGGTAAAAAATCAAACGTTTTTGACATACTATATGACGGGGACAAGGCATCAAATTTAGAGTTTCAATACTCTTACTTAACAAAGCATTGCTGGTTGTACGTTTATTCTAGAGCTACAAAAATTGGTACACATATGTAACAGACTACGACCTACAAAAACGTCTTTTAAACTACAGCAAACGTCAAAAACTGATTTATGGCCCCCTAGAACCAATCAGAAGCCGTTATTTTGAATTCAGCCCCGCCCCCCAACCAATCAGAAGCCGTTATTTTGAATTAAGCCCCGCCCACTTCCGCCTTCTTAGCCAATCAGAAGCCGTTATTTTGAATTAAGCACCTCCCCCCCTAACCAATCAGAAGCGGGGACACCACAACAAATAATCTACTATGATTTTGAAACTTACGTGGAGGCGGACGGTAACCATAAAGCATATCTGGTATGCGCAAAATTAAACGACCTTGAAAAAGAATGGTTAGGGCGTGATTGTGTGCAACAATTCACCGAATACTTCAGAAATCCACGTTTTAAAGATGCAACCTTCATAGCCCATAATGCACGAGCCTTTGATTCATACATCTTAATTAACAAGATGATCTGCATGGGGGTTAAACCCAAAATTATTATGCAGGGCAGCAAAATCATCTGTTTCACAGATACCGACTATAATATGAGATATATCGATTCGATATCTTTTCTTACAATGGCCCTGAGTAAATTCCCGAAATCGTTAGGTTTCAATGATCAGGTAAAGGGTTATTTTCCACACGCATTTAGCTCGTTTAAAAATCTGGACTATATAGGTCCATACCCCGAATCAAAATTTTACGGTGTGGAACGCATGACGTCCTCGCAGCGCACTGAATTTTTTAATTGGTATGAAAAAGTGGGACCTTTAATTTTACAGAGCAGGCGTTGCTGTATTGTAAAAACGACGTTAACATTTTAGCGACAGGGTGTGAGAAATTCAGGGAGGAATTTTTAAACAGCACAGGATTAGACCCGTTTAAAGCCGTGACGATCGCATCAGCGTGCATGAAAGTTTTTCGCAGTAAATTCTTAATTCCTAACACGCTAGCAATTACCCCGACCGATAATTATAGACAACAGTTCAAAGCATTCTCTCACGACTCTATTCAATACTTGATGTGGATAATGCACAGCCAAAATATTGATATCACGCATGCGCTCAATAGAGGTGAGATGATGATCGGTCGATATTTTGTAGATGGGTACGCGAATGTAAACGGCGAACAATGGGTATTCGAATATCTGGGATGTTTTTATCACGGATGTATTGAATGTTTCGACCCAAACCAAATTTGTCCTATGACTAAAAGACCTTTCCAAGAAAAATTTGACGCTACTGAAAAGAGATTGCGTGAGCTAACTCTTAATCACGGCGTTAAACTTTTTGTCATGAGAGAACATGTCTGGCAGTGAATGAAACAGACTGATCCGAGAGTGAGAGAGTTTCTGCGCGAATCAAAATTCCCTGAACCTCTCAACCCTCGGAAGGCTCTTTTCGGAGGTAGAACAAATGTTTTTGTTTTTACGGTACACAGCTGCCCCTGATGAACGTGTATTTTACGTCGATGTCACATCTCTGTATCCTTTTGTCAACAGCACCTGTCAATACCCTCTGGGGCACCCCGTTATTATTCACAGAGACTTTGGTGACCTCAGAAAGTATTTTGGTTTCATCAAAGCCGCAGTCGTACCACCGAGAAGGTTATATTTTCCTGTACTTCCTCATAAAACAGCTAGAGGTAAACTTGTGTTTACGCTTTGCAAAACATGCGCAGAACTTAATAACCAAGATAGCGCATGTACTCATAGTGAGAAAGAAAGAGAGTTGGCGGGTGTATGGACGACGCCCGAGTTCATCAAAGCTCTAGATCTAGGCTACACCGTCTCACAAGTTGATGAAGTGTGGCATTTTAATGACTCGAGTAATGATGTTTTCAAAGAATACATGAATACCTTTCTCAAAGGAAAGCAGGAATCTTCGGGGTACCCCTCACACGTCACAGATGACGCTGGGAGAGAGAAATACATCTCCGACTACTTGAAGCACCAGGGTATTCAACTCGACGCTAGTAAGATAGCGCCAAACCCGGCTAAAAGACAGGTTTCAAAGCTATGCATGAATTCGACATGGGGCAAACTCGGACAGCGTGAAAATTTAAATCAAACAGAAATTGTAAAAAATCCGGATCGTTTTTTCAACCTGCTGTTCTCAGGGGTGTACGAGGTGAAATTTTTTCACTTCCTTAGCGATGATGTTTCTCTGGTACAGTACAAATACAGCGAACGCGCTCAAACACCCTCCTCAGCGACGTCTAACATCTTCATCGCCTGCCTGACGACCGCCTACGTGCGTTTAATAATGTATGGGTATTTGGAACAACGGCAGACTAGAGTGCTGTATACAGATACAGACAGTTTGATCTATACTGTAAAAGAGGGGGAAAGCACTCTCCCATTAGGCGATCTATTAGGTGATCTTACAGATGAACTAGATAATGACACCATCCAAGAATTTGTCTCCGCAGGTCCGAAAAGCTACGCTTATCAGACCAGAAGCAAGGGGAAATTGGTGATGAAGGCGAAAGGCATCACGCAGACGCATGACACCTGTCAAATCATCAATTTTGACAGCGTCAAGGAGCTGGTTGACGGATACGTCGACAGCATGGGGGCGCGGCCAGGGATGATTCAAACCCCTCAATTCAACATTGTCCGAAATAAGAAGGGGTTTCATTTGAAAAACACTTCATTTCTGAAAAAGTTTAAGGTGGTTTACGACAAGCGTCGGTTGCTTCCAGGTGGTCGTAGCGTTCCATTTGGTTTTTGATGAGCTTGTATTTTTGTTTGTGATTGTGACTGTGTTGTGGTGTGGGGAGAGAAGAAAAAATAAATAAATAAAATCTGTGATTGCGGTGGCGGAGGAAAAATGAATCCGAACCACATTGATTTCGATACTAGATTAGAAATGCCTTTTTCATATTTGATTGCAGGCCCTAGTGGGTGCGGGAAAACTTTTTTTGTGAAAAGTGTTTTGGAAAATTGTGAGCATGTTATGAAATCATCTCCTGAGAATATCGTTTGGATATATAATTCTTATCAGGAAATGTATGATGAACTTGAAAAAAAACTGAATAAAAAGATAAAGTTTGTAAAAGGTCTCCCGGAATGCTTTGAGGACGAATCTCTCTTTCCAGCCCATCTTTCGCACCTGATCATCTTGGATGACGTCATCTTCGAGGCGAGTGATCACCCGGAAGTGGTAAACATCTTTACCCAATACAGACACCACCGGAAAATGAGCGTCATGTTACTCACTCAAAACATTTTCCATCAGGGGAAGTATAGCAGAACAATCAGTTTAAACAGTATTTACATTATACTGTTTAAAAACCCTCGCGATAAATTACAGGCGAGTGTTTTGGCTAATCAAATCTACCCCACACGCAAAAAGTACTTTTTGGAATGTTATGAGGACGCCACGAAAAACGCTCATGGGTATTTATTGGTGGATCTGACGCCGGCGTCTCCAGATCAATTTAGGTTGAGAACCGGGGTGTTACACGGGGAGTGGCCTGCTGTATATTTACCCAAAAGCTTGTAAGATGTCAAAACTTAAAAAAAAAAAAAACGCCCCGCTTCTTAAATTATTGTTTCGTGCGCTCCCTCGTAAACGTAAACAAATTCTCAAACAAGCCCCCAACGACCTGGTGAAAGTGCGTGAGATTGCTTTAAATCTCTTAAAAGGGCATATACCTCTAAACCCGTCTCAATATAAGAAGCTGAAGAGGAGAAAGAAGTTTATTCGGATTTTAGCGGATAAAAAAAAAAAAGTCTTAAAAAGAAGCGTGTGACTTTAGTTCAAAAAGGAGGCTTCATACTCCCTCTACTGGCCGCTTTTGCACCTGTCCTAGGCAGCATCGTTACCGGTCTCGTAAACAAATAAAACATGAGTCTGAAAACAGCTCAGAAAATGTTTTTAGTTTTTTATTCAAAGCCTCTTGAAGGCCTCTATGGAGACGATCTACACCCCCGTAACTGGATGGTTGTTTGGGATCAAAGTATAGCTCTTTCAAACGTCTACCCTCCTTCATCCTCATCTCTTAATGGTTAATAAAGGTTGTGTCTTTAATTTTTATACACATTTAATTTAAAATTAACTCTTTTTAAATATTTTTATTAGGTAGTGAAATAAATTTATGTTAATATGGTTTAAATTAATTTGCATCGTTATATTTCAATGCAATATTTTCCCTGTGTGTATATTTTTAAAATATGTCTATATGGTTTAAATTAATCTGCATCGTTATATTTCAATGCAATATTTACCGTGTGTGTGTGTGTGTGTGTTATAAATAAGGATTACGCTCAGACTTTTTTTTTTTTTTTTTAATCGATGGGTAATAAAAAAACACAAGTATAAATAATTCTAAAAACTATAAAAAGTAAAAACATAAAACATACATTTTCAAAAAGTGAGTATACATGATTATTTTTTTTTATTTATTTTTTTAAATCAGTGGGTAATAACAAAACACAAGTATACATAATTCTAAAAACTATAAAAAGTAAAAACAAAACATGGTACTAAAAAACTATGAAAAGCAATTTTTTTTTTTTTTAATCAGCGGGTAATAAAAAAACACAAGTATACATGAATCAAAAAGAAAAAACATAGTACTAAAAAAAACTAAGAAAAACAAATACAATTTTTCAGCCTTACGAGTGGAGAAAAAAAAACTTATGGATTAACATGGTAAAGCACTCTGAACAAGATACGGGGGTGAACTTTGCGTTCGATAAAGCTTTTAAATTGTTTCATTTCAATCACCATATTACGAGGAATGTTATTATCTTCACAGTATCGTACACAGTCTATGAATAGAGCAGTGAGGGTAATCAATTGACCGGCTTTGACGGGATCACCTCTCCACTCACATGTAGCATATTCTATAGTATCTGTAATATTGTGGTGACTTATTTCAACAACGCGTTTTACATACTCCCCCCAGGGGTGACCAAATAAGGTCGGGGCCAATGTCCTGACTTTATCAATTAATAAAATCAGACGTTTGACACGTTTGCAATCATCATCATCATCATCATCATCATCATCATCATCATCACGTTTCTGTATGGTTTTCTCCACAATTTCTATCCAATTATCCATTCCATAGTAATAATTGATTTGCATTTTTCTTAGAAAATTACCCATCGCGATCGTACAACCCTCGGATTATGTCAGGAATTGCAAATGGCAGATAGCCGTCCCACGTACTGGCAAGAACGGTGGTTATTCTGTCTAAAATCAGCCGTTCATGCGCGTAGTCGTGCAGCACAGATTCGACGATGCGTCTCACGTCTGCGTCTGAGGATGGATGATTGGTAATCGTTACAACCCTGCGGATTGTCGACCTGAAATGCCCGTTACATAATTCCTCGACAATAGCATCGAAATTCTCCGCAAAATAATACGGGCGTCTGGGTGCGTAAAAACAGGTGTGCTTATTTCGACATATGTATGAATAAAAACATCCGTCACACGTTTTTCTACTATATTTGAGGATAGCGATCCTCAGCATATAGCTAACAGCCTGTTTAATACATTGATAGCGTGCGTTATTCACCCACAAGAAAGGAGAAAGTGTCCACTCCAGACAGGTGGCTCGCTCGTTGCGCGGTGGCGGAGGGGGCGGGGGGATGGCGCTCGCCGGTAATCCTAGGAGCAAAACATTAGGTGATGACGCCCCGTTGGAAGGTCCGTATGCAGATACTTCCGCAGTATCGGGGGAGGCCGTACCGTTTGAGAGTCCCCACGCAGTTACCGCCGGTGAACGAGGAGAGGGTGATTCGGTCGAAAAATTACACACGGGTCGCTTCGGCGTCTCGATGGATGACGAAGATTCGCTCGATAGAGCCCACGCTGGAATTCGGTGTGCTTCCGGCGAACTGTTCTCATCACACCCCGTGTCATTTATGGGGGAAAGTGTCTGCGTAAACGGAAGAAGATTCTCTTTTCCAGGCGACCCGCTGACGTCATCGTTCGCCCCAGCGCTGGCGCAGACGGTGGGCTCCTCCTCCTCCTTCATCGGTTGTAACGAAGTCAGACCTCCGTAACAATCTGCCGACGTCGACGGACGGTCATCCCCGCCGCTCGGTTCGTCCTTGTGCACTACCTCCATCGTAACATGGTATGGTCCTGCTGTGCGGACGACGTGGTAAAGCCCAGATGTGTGGAGATCCGGGGACACGTCCATCGCGCCTCCTCCTCCTCGCTGTACGGGTCCTTCGAGAAAGGTAACATCCGCCTCGTTTTCTTCGACGTCAGAGTATTCGGGGCTTGAAGAAATTAGAATCGGAGGGTCGAAGCAGGAACGCGTACCTTCGTTGTGTGGAGGGAATAGCAGCGGGGAAGTTGTCGCCGGTGCCGGCAATCTTCCTTTTCGTTCAGCGGTGGGGCGCATGGTCAAAAGGCGTTTTTTCTTGTTGTGAGTCAGTCGATTGTAGATGGAAGACACCCCACGTCCGGGTCTGCGTACTATTTTTATGTTTGTAGGGGCGGGAAAAGGTAGGAGGGTGTGAGGAGGGGATATGGGGGGTAGTGGGAGGGGGGTGTCGCCGGATGAAGCTTAATCAAATTTCAGAGTTTTTCTCACCCCTATGAAATTCAACCACAATCTGCTATTAGAATACAAGGTAGAAATTCTCTCAGACTCGCTCAGCATGTGGTCCCGCCATTCGCACCATGGTACACTCACAATTTGGTAAAAAAACACCACATTCCGTGTTGAATGATTCCAACGTAAAATACATATGCTCCGGCTCCCTACATCCCCCCGTGGTTTTTGGACAATCTTCTTCTCCTTTGACATGCTCGATCTTTACTCGAAAGTACCATCGTCCGTTTGGTGCTGTTCTGCTAACCCATGTAAAACATAGAATCTCACCACTCTGACCGGACTCATCCTTTGGTATCGTGGTGTACTCCTTAAAGTTTCTGGGGATGAGTTCGATGATGATTCCCCAGTCGTTTGAGTTTAGAGTTCCAAAACCAGTTGCCGGGGTCGTCTTGATACCATCGTATTCCATAAAAATGCACAGTTCACCCATCTCGTACAAAAAACGGTATCCCCAGAATGCTCCGTTCAGAGGCCACTTCTTCCCCAAAACCCCTTCAGCAGGTTTTTGAACACGGCGTAAAAACATTCTCTGTTTGCGAGGCGTCCTCAGCGGGTTCAACACCTGCATTAAAACGCTAGTCTCGGCGATTACACGATGGTTTGTCTGTGACATTTTTGTTTCAGCTGTCACGGCTCAAATGAAAAAGAAAATTGAATCTCCCCCTCTAGTCAGTCTAAAACACACCCCCTGCCTTTAAATCCATCCCACCCTAATACCACGTGGTATTTAATCTAAAAAAAAGAAAAAAAAAGAAAAAGTACAATCGTCGTCCATTTATTTTTATTTATTTTTGATGAAGAAAACCCTTAACCATATACAGTAACATCCTTTGACCTTTAGATGGCGCCGATTACCGCAGCGTGAGGGAGTCACACCTCTCCGCCATCCTCCGTTTAGCTTTTTTACATAGTCACACACAAGTTTTTAGTCTAGGAAAAAGGGAGGCTGCGGTTCTGAAATGGGTTAAATAGCCGTCCTATACGCACGAATAATCTATTTTTCGTCTGTATTTCCCTCTCCATCTCTCCAACTCCTTCGGTTAGAAACAGACGCCCTTTATTTTTTTATTTTATTTTTAAAAAAAGAAAAAACCCATCGAAGGAGACGTAACTTCATATCCTAAAACACCGGTAAGTTTCTTTTATTTATTTAAAAAACAAGAAGCAAATAGATTACATTTTTTAATATTCACAACAATTTGAATAAGGGATAGAAGCGTCGGTGGTGGGGGCTTCCTGCCGCCCAACATGGTGATAAGGGGGGTCGCCGCTTCCCACGAGACCCCCGGTTGGTACCCTGTTCTACTTCAAATGGGGTATGGGGGAGCTTTATCAGTATTCGTGTGAAATTTTTCATGAATACAGGGGCGCGCTTCCTCCGCGGCTTCAAAGCTGGTGGTGGGATCCTTCCTGCAACATGAAAAAAAAAAGTTTTTTAACAAGAGGTTGACGATTTATGGGGGTCTTGCAAAAGTGGGGAGAGCGTTTCCTCCGCGACTTCAAAGCTGGTGGTGGTGGGGGGTCCTTCCTGTCACAATCTTGAATCGTGGGGGTCACCGGAAGCACATATACAATGGGGAGGGTGTTGGGGTGACCGGAAACATATGTTCACAGGCGGGGTGGGAGGAGGGGGGTCCTGAAAACATATGCTTGTTGGGGGTGCAGAAGGTCATCAATCAATTTTGACAGGAGCTGTCTTCCGACTCCTGATTGGCTAGGGCTGTGAGGGGGAAGGGAGGGGGGACCGGAAAACATATGTTTGCTGAGGGGTGCAGGATGTCATCAATCAATTTTGACAGGAGCCGTCTTCCGGCTTCTGATTGGCTAGGGCTGTGAGGGGGAAGGGAGGGGAGACCGGAAAACATATGTTTGCTGGGGGTGCGGAATGTCATCAATCAATTTTGACAGGAGCCGTCTTCCGGTTTCTGATTGGTTAGGGTTGTGGTGAGGGGGCGGGGGTTAATTCAAAATAACGGGTTCTGATTGGTTGGGGGGCGGGGTACCTGTCAAATTTTGACAGGTGGTCCCTCCGCTTCTGATTGGTTAGGGGGAGGTGCTTAATTCAAAATAACGGCTTCTGATTGGCTAAGAAGGCGGAAGTGGGCGGGGCCTAATTCAAAATAACGGTTTCTGATTGGCTGGGGAGCAGGGCTTAATTCAAAATAACGGCTTCTGATTGGTTCTAGGGGGCCATAAATCAGTTTTTGACGTTTGCTGTAGTTTAATAATATATGGTGCCATATGCTAAACCTAAGAGGAAGTCCGCCAGAAGCAGGGCATCAAATTTGTTGTTTCAAAATTCTTACTTAATGAAGCATTCCCGGCTGTAAGTTTCACTGAGAGTGACCAAAATTTGAAGACATATGTAATAGCCCTCAAGGTACAAAAAACTCTTTTTGAACCATATGCTAAACCTAACAGAAAGTCCACCATTTTGATTTACTTTGGAACGTGTTGCCATTTTTTTGGCCATTTCATAGGGGTCTTATTTTAACGAACTCCTCCTACAGAGTTTATCCCATCATCTTCAAACTTGGTGTGATTCATCTTAAGATGTTGAAGATGAAAAGTTATTGAAAGCTTTTCATTTCGTCGCACGCTGTTGCCGTGGCATGCACTTGTTTGCAAAGGAAAAAAAATCTTCTTAAGGAAGAATTCCCAGTTGTACGAAGCAGCTAGAGCTACGAAAATTTGTAGACATATGTAACAGCCCACAATGTACAAAAAAGTCTCCTGGTGCTATGTGCTAAACCCAACAGGAAGTCCCCCAGGGGCCGGGCATCACATTTTGAGCTAAAAAACTCCTTTTTAACGAAGCATTCCCGGTTGTACGTTTTACCTACAGTTACCAAAATTTGAAGACATATGTAACAGGCCTCGAGGTACAAAAAACTCTTTTTGAACCATATGCTAAACCTAACAGGAAGTCCGCCATTTTGATTTACTTTGGAACGTGTGGCCATTTTTTGGGCCATTTCATAGGGGTCTTATTTTAACGAACTCCTACAGAGTTTATCCGATCATCTTCAAACTTGGTGTGATTCATCTTAAGATGTTGATGATGAAAAGTTATTGAAACCTTTTTATTTCATCGCTCGCTGTTGCGGTGGCATGCACTTTTTGCAAAGGAAAAAAAATCCTTCTTAATGAAGCATTCCCAGTTGTACGAAGCAGCGAGAGCTACGAAAATTTGTAGACATATGTAACAGCCCAAGATGTACAAAAAATTCTCTTGGTGCCATGTGCTAAACCCAACAGGAAGTCCCCCAGGGGCCGGGCATCACATTTTGAGCTAAAAAACTCCTCTTTAACGAAGCATTCCCGGTTGTACGTTTTACCTAGAGTTACCAAAATTTGAAGACATATGTAACAGGCCTCGAGGTACAAAAAACCCTTTTTGAAACATATGCTAACCCCAACAGGAAGTCCGCCATTTTGATTTACTTTGAAACGTGTTGCCATTTCTTTGGCCATTTCATAGGGGTCTTATTTTAACAAACTCCTCCTATAGAGTTTATCCGATCATCTTCAAACTTGGTGTGATTCATGTTAAGATGTTGACGATGAAAAGTTATTGAAACCTTTTTATTTCATCGCACGCTGTTGCCGTGGCATGCACTTTTTGCAAAGGAAAAAAAATCCTTCTTAATGAAGCATTCCCAGTTGTACGAAGCAGCTAGAGCTACGAAAATTTGTAGACATATGTAACAGCCCAAGATGTACAAAAAATTCTCTTGGTGCCATGTGCTAAACCCAACAGGAAGGCCCCCAGGGGCCAGGCATCACATTTTGAGCTAAAACACTCCTCTTTAATGAAGCATTCCCGGTTGTACGTTTTACCTAGAGTTACCAAAATTTGAAGACATATGTAACAGGCCTCGAGGTACAAAAAACCCTTTTTGAAACATATGCTAACCCCAACAGGAAGTCCGCCATTTTGATTTACTTTGAAACGTGTTGCCATTTTTTTGGCCATATCATAGGGGTCTTATTTTAACGAACTCCTCCTATAGAGTTTATCTGATCATCTTCAAACTTGGTGTGATTCATCTTAAGATGTTGATGAAAATTTATTGAAAGCTTTTTATTTCGTTTCACGCTGTTGTTGTGGCATGCACTTGTTTGCAAAGGAAAAAAAATCCTTCTTAATGAAGCATTCCCAGTTGTACGAAGCAGCTCGAGCTACGAAAATTTGGAGACATATGTAACAGCCCACGATGTACAAAAAAAGTCTCTTGGTGCCATGTACTAAACCCAACAGGAAGTCCGCCAGGGGCCGGGCATCACATTTTGTGCTAAAAAAAACCCCTCCTCTTTAACGAAGCATTCCCGGTTGTACGTTTCACCTAGAGCTATGATAATTTGGAGGCATACATAAGAGCTCACGATGTACAAAAACGTCTCTTGGAACCATATGCTGAACTAAACAGGAAGTCTGCCATTTTGATTTACTTTGGAATTTGTAGCCACTTTTTGGGGCCTTTTATAGGGGTCATATTTTCTGCAAAACTTATCGTCTTCATTCTTTGGCATGTTTCATCTTAAGATATTTAAGATGAAAAGTTACTGAAATGTTTTATTTTGTCACACGCCTTTGCTGTAGCGATGCATTGTTTGCAAAGATTTTTTTTTTAAGAGAGTCTAAACATGGGCAAAAGCGCACAAAATTTTGCACACAGATCAGATCTCTCACGAACATGAATATTTTATAATTTGTTGTGCAATTTGTAATAAATGGCTCAATAGCGCCGTCTAGATATTTTTATGAAGTATATCCGATTATATGGTTCAGCTAGATGTGTGAATATTGGGAGGCATACCTATCAACCTAATATCTCCAAAAATTATTCTATAGCCATGTGCCAATCCATTTTGATTTTATTTTAATTGTGCATCATTTTTGGCCTTCCATGAAACTTTGCAAACACAAAGCATGTCAAAAACATTTACAATTTAGACGGTTTCCTATGAAACAGTACCCCAACATGCCAGTACCCCGACATGCAAATACCCCAACGTGGCCCAGGTTGCAAGGGCCCTTTATAGCTGCTCGCAGCTCTAGTTATTATTATTCTTTATTCTCCGCAAACGATCGCACTTTTGAGGACCTAAACATTTACGAAAACTCACCGAAATTTGCACACTCTTCGGGCCCGGCGAAAAATTTGATATTCTGATGTTGTCATAACAACGAGACTCTATAGCTGAAGGTATCTCTATCACAATATTCAGTTATATATGCAGCGCCACCTAGCCCTGGATGCGTGAAAAAAAAATACCCCACTTACGGTATTTTTACAAAAATTGTAAACTCATTCTAAGTGTGATAACTTAGTCATAACTTAGTGATAAGTCATTTATGAATATTCTTTTAGTTTCCACCACTCAAATTGTTCACTGGCATCAGACCTATCCAAACATGCATTCTTTTTTATTTAATTTGATTTAATTTTGATAGCCTCTATGGACAATAAAAGCAACATTGTGCAATGAGTACGAGCGATGATGGGTACATATATTTTTCCAAAAAATACCAAACAGCAAACTTATTGCCTAAAAATAAAAATGGGTGCTAATTTTTGCAGCTCTTAACGTTCACCAAAACCCATTGAGCTGAAAACATTCATCACACCTGGCAAAGAAAATCCACATGTAAAGGTTTATCATGCCATTTTCAAAGAAATTCTGCTTCCAATGTGACAGTACCCCAACGTGCCAGTCCCCCAACGTGCAAGTGCCCCAACGTGGCACGGACTGCGAGGGCCCTTTATAGCTGCTCGCAGCTCTAGTTAGGGCCCGAGCAGTGACCGCTGCGAGGTCCCTGTTGTTTTTGTAAAAATTATTATTATTAGGGCCCGAGCAGCGACCGCTGCGAGGTCCCTATTGTTTTTGTAAAAATTATTATTATTATTATTATTATTATTATTAGGGCCCGAGCAGCGACCGCTGCGAGGTCCCTCTTGTTTTTGTAAGAATTATTATTATTATTATTATTATTATTATTATTATTATTATTATTATTATTATTATTATTATTATTATTCTCCGTAAACGATCACATTTTTGAGGGCCTAAACATTTACGAAAACTCACCAAACTTTGCAGTCTCTTCGGGCCCGGCGAAAAATTTGATATTATGTAGTTGCCATAACAATGCGACTCTATAGCGCCCCCTAGCGTAGAAAAATAAAAACCAATCGAGGCCCGTTTGACCTAGAGCTACGAAAATTGCCAGGCACGTGTAGCACCCCGAGACGCACAAAAAAGTCAGTGGAAGCCATTTCCTAAAATGTACAGGAAATGAGCTATGAATTTTTTAATGTCCAATTTTGGCCTATTTTGGCACATTCACTGTGGTCATGCTTTTTCCCCCTCTGCAAACATTTTTCATCCAATTAACTTC
Organism: Festucalex cinctus; assembly: GCF_051991245.1. NCBI lineage: Eukaryota > Metazoa > Chordata > Actinopteri > Syngnathiformes > Syngnathidae > Festucalex > Festucalex cinctus. Next base: position 628,067 of record NC_135425.1, read on the forward strand.
AAACTTGGCATTTATCATCTCAAGACGTGAGAGAACAACTGGGCAAAAAGTCTTGCCTTTTCGAAATACTATATGATGGGGGCGGGGCATCAAATATTGCCTTTAAAATTTCATTTGTCCAGAAAGAGCAAATGCTTAATAACTCCCATGTTCAAGCTCCAAAAAATCTCAAACTTCTCAGGCAATGTAATAGTCACGGCCTGAAAACATCTATATGATAAAATTCAGTTATACATATAGCGCCACCTAGTGGTAACAATAAATGTCATACTTTACGTTTTTCGATACTGCGCTGAGCTCGTTGAAGGGATCCAGTTGAAAATTGGTCAGAAAAGCCTTAAGATGTTGATCATGCCCCACACCGAATATTGTAACTTTTCGCCAAAGGGCGTGGCCGCTACGGTGCCGCAAAGTCTGAAGATTTTTCGTGACAATAAAAGCTGCATGAACTTGACCGAGATGATCCTATCTTAATTTAGGATTAGAATTAATCTAAATTTCACACATTTGATGAGAGTCCAGCCCTAAAGACATCTACGAACTTATATTTCATCTTACTGATAACGCCACCAAGTGGCAATTTTTTTTCTTACGAATTTTCTTGTACATTTTTCTCCAAACACGTTAACTGGACCAACCTCATATTTGCTCAGATGAGGGTTTCGGCCTTCATGATGTCACAACACGAAGTTTGTGAGTTTTCGCGAATCGCTGTGGGCGTGGCTAAGCACTGTTCGCCAAGAAAACAACGCCAGTTTTGATGGTCTAAACATGCGCAGAAACTCATGAAACTTGGCACACACGTCTGGCCTGGCAAAATGAGCAATATTTTATCATGTATTGTCCTATTTTTACAAAAATGACTCAATAGCGCCCCCTAGAAATTTTTAACGAAGCAGCCCCGATTGTACGTTTAAGCAAGATCTACGAACATTTTTAGGTGTATGAGGGAGCCAAAGACCTACAAAAAAGTCTCTTGGACCCATATGCTAAAATGAACAGGAAGTGAGCTACGAATTTTTGAATGTCCCATTTTTGACGATTTTTGCACATTTTCAGGGGGCATACTTTTGCCCACTTCTCCTACACGTTTTATCCGACTGACTTATGACTTGACCTGGACCATGCCAAGACCTGAGCCAACAACAGACGGAAAAATCTTGACTTTTGGAAATACTATATGATGAGGGCGGGGCATCAAAATTTGTGTTTCGCACTGAAAAAGGATATGCTTAATAACTCCCCGATACATGCTCCAAAAAATCCCAAACTTGACATGTGTGTTTATCGTCAAGGCCTGAAGGTATCTCTATGACAACATTCAGTTATATATGCAGCGCCACCGAGCCCTTGAGGCATGAAAAAAAAATACCCCACTTACTGTATTTTGTACAAAAAATGTAAACTCATTCTATGTGTGATAACTAAGTCATTTAGGAATATTCTTTTACTTTCCACCACTCAAAATATTCACTGGCATCAGACCTAACCAAACATACATATTTTAGTTATTTAGTTTTATGTATTTTTGATAGCCTCTATGGACATTAAAAGCAATATCGTGAATGAAGGCTATGCTGAATAACTCCCAGGTACATGCTCCAAAAAATCCCATACTTGAAATGTATATTTATAGTCAAGGCCTGAAAGTATCTCTATGACAAAATTCAGTTATAAATACAGCGCCACCTAGTCCTTGAGGCATAAAAAAAAAAAAAATGCCACACTTACGGTATTTTTGCAAAAATTGTAAACTCATTGTAAGTGTGATAACTAAGTCATTTATGAATATTCTTTTACTTTCCACCACTCAATATGTTCACTGGTATCAGACTGATCCAAACATACGTATTTTTTATTTAGTTTTTTTTTTTTTTTGATCGCCTCTATGGACAATAAAAGCAACATTGTGCAATGAGTACGAGCGATGATGTGTGTATATATACTTTTACGAAAAATACCAATCAGGGCAACTCATTGCCTAAAAATAAAAAAAAGACGCTGATTTTTGCAGATCTTAACAATCACCAAAACCCATTGAGCTTGACACACTCATCACACCTGGCAAAAAAAAAATAAATCTACATGTTTATCATGCCATTTTCAAAGAAATTCTGCTTCCAATGTGCCAGTACCCCAATGTGCAAGTTCCCCAACGTGCAAGTACCCCAACGTGGTCCGGGCTGCGAGGGCCCTTTATAGCTGCTCGCAGCTCTAGTTAGGGCCCGAGCAGCGACCGCTGCGAGGTCCCTATTGTTTTTGTAAAAATTATTATTATTATTATTATTATTATTATTATTATTATTATTATTATTCTTTATTCTCCGCAAACGATCCCGATTTTGGGTACCTAAACATTCACGAAAACTCACCGAACTTTGCACACTCCTCAGGCCAGGCGAAAAATTTGATATTATGAAGTCGTCATAACAACGCGACTCTATAGCGCCCCCTAGCGTAGAAAAATAAAAACCAAGCCCGGCACGTTTGGGCTAGAGCAACGAAAATTGGCAGGCACGTGTAGCACCCCGAGATGCACAAAAAAGTCTATTGGGACCATGTAGCTAAAATGTACAGGAAATGAGCTATGAATTTTTTTATGTCCAATTTTGGCCTATTTTGGCACATTCACTGTGGTCATGCTTTTTCCCCCTCTGCAAACATTTTTCATCCAATTCACATCAAACTTGGCATTTATCATCTCAAGACCTGAGAGAACAACTGGGCAAAAAGTCTTGCCTTTTAGAAATACTATATGATGGGGGCGGGGCATCAAATATTGTCTTTAAAATTTCATTTGTCCAGAAAGAGCAAATGCTTAATAACTCCCATGTTCAAGCTCCAAAAAATCTCAAACTTCTCAGGCAATGTAATAGTCACGGCCTGAAAACATCTATATGATAAAATTCAGTTATACATATAGCGCCACCTAGTGGTAACAATAAATGTCATACTTTACGTTTTTAGCTACTGCGCTGAGCTCGTTGAAGGGATCCAGTTGAAAATTGGTCAGAAAAGCCTTAAGATGTTGATCATGCCCCACACCGAATATTGTAACTTTTCACCAAAGGGCGTGGCCGCTACGGTGCCGCAAAATCTAAAGATTTTTCGTGACAATAAAAGTTGCATTAACTTGACCGAGATGATCCTATCTTCTCAAAATTTCACACATTTGATGAGAGTCCAGCCCTAAAGACATCTATGAAGTTATATTTCAACTTACTGATAGCGCCAACTAGTGGCAATTTTTTTTCTTACGAATTTTCTTCTACGTTTTTCTCCAAACACGTTAACTGGACCTACCTCATATTTGCTCAGATGAGGGATTCGGCCTTCATGATGTCACAACACGAAGTTTGTGAGTTTTCGCGAATCGCTGTGGGTGTGGCTAAGCACTGTTCGCCAAGAAAACAACGCCAGTTTTGAGGGTCTAAACATGCGCAGAAACTCATGAAACTTGGCACACACATCTGGCCTGGTAAAATTAGCAATATTTTATTGTTGATTGTGCTATTTTTACAAAAATGACTCAATAGCGCCCCCGAGAAGTTTTTAACGAAGCAGCCCCGGTTGTACGTTTAAGCAAGAACGACGAATATTTTTAGATGTATTAGGGAGCCCAAGTCCTACAAAAAAGTCTCTTGGACCCATATGCTAAAATGAACAGGAAGTGAGCTACGAATTTTTGAATGTCCCATTTTTGACAATTTTTGCACATTCACAGGGGGCAGACTTTTGCCCACTTCTCCTACACGTTTCATCTGACTGAGTTAAGACTTGACCTGGACCATGTCAAGACCTGAGCCAACGACAGGGGGAAAAATCTTGACCTTTCGAAATACTATATGATGAAGGCGGGGCATCAAAATTTGTGTTTCGCACTGAAAAAGGATATGCTTAATAACTCCCCGGTACATGCTCCAAAAAATCCCAAACTTGACATGTATGTTTATCGTCAAGGCCTGAAGCTATCTCTATGACAACATTCAGTTATATATGCAGCGCCACCTAGCCCTTGAGGCATAAAAAAACAATACCCCACATTCGGTATTTTGTACAAAAAATGTAAACTCATTCTAAGTGTGATAACGAAGTCATTTATGAATATTCTTTTAGTTTCCACCACTCAAAATGTTCACTGGCATCAGACTTATCCAAACATATATATATTTTTATTTATTTTTGATAGCCTCTGTGGACATTAAAAGCAATATCGTGAATGAAGGATATGCTTAATAACTCCACGGTACATGCTCCAAAAAAAATCCCACACTTGACATGTATGCTTATAATCAAGGCCTGAAGGTATCTCTATGACAACATTCAGTTATAAATACAGCGCCACCTAGCCCTTGAGGCATAAAAAAAATAAATAAATACCCCACATACGGTATTTTGTACAAAAAATGTACACTCATTCTAAGTGTGATAACTAAGTCATTTATGAATATTCTTTTAGTTTCCACCACTCAAAATGTTCACTGGCATCAGACTTATCCAAACATATATATATTTTTATTTATTTTTGATAGCCTCTGTGGACATTAAAAGCAATATCGTGAATGAAGGATATGCTTAATAACTCCACGGTACATGCTCCAAAAAAAATCCCACACTTGACATGTATGCTTATAATCAAGGCCTGAAGGTATCTCGATGACAACATTCAGTTATAAATACAGCGCCACCTCGCCCTTGAGGCTTATATAAAAAAAAAACCCACATACGGTATTTTGTACAAAAAAATGTAAACTCATTCTAAGTGTGATGACTAAGTCATTTATGAATATTCTTTTAGTTTCCACCACTCAAATTGTTCACTGGCTTCACACCGATCCAAACGTATGTACGTTTCCATTTTGTTTTATTCATTTTTGATTGCCCCTTTGGACAATAAAAGTAACATTGTGCAATGAGTACAACGAGCGATGATGTATATATACACTTTTACAAAAAATACCAATCAGGGCAACTCATTGCCTAAAAATAAAAAAGGACGCTGATTTTTGCAGGTCTTAACAATCACCAAAACCCGTTGAGCTTGACACACACTGGCAAAAAAAATATTCTACATGTAAACGTTTATTCTGCCATTTTCAAAGAAATTTTGCTTCCAATATGCCAGTACCCCAACGTGCCAGTACCCTAACGTGCAAGTACCCCAACGTGCAAGGACCCCAACGTGGCCCGGGCTGCGAGGGCCCTTTATAGCTGCTCGCAGCTCTAGTTAGGGCCCGAGTAGCGACCGCTGCGAGGTCCCTATTGTTTTTGTAAAAATTATTATTAGGGCCCGAGCAGCGACCGCTGCGAGGTCCCTATTGTTTTTGTAAAAATTATTATTATTATTATTATTATTATTAGGGCCCGAGCAGCGACCGCTGCGAGGTCCCTATTGTTTTTGTAAAAATTATTATTATTAGGGCCCGAGCAGCGACCGCTGCGAGGTCCCTATTGTTTTTGTAAAAATTATTATTATTATTATTATTATTATTATTATTATTATTATTCTTTATTCTCCGCAAACAATCGCGATTTTGGGTACCTAAACATTCACGAAAACTCACCGAACTTTGCACACTCCTCAGGCCCGGCGAAAAATTTGATATTATTAAGTCGTCATAACAATGCGACTCGATAGCGCCCCCTAGCGTAGAAAAATAAAAACCAAGCCCGGCACGTTTGAGCTAGAGCAACAAAAATTGGCAGGCACGTGTAGCACCCCGAGACGCACAAAAAAGTCTATTGGGACCATGTAGCTAAAATGTACAGGAAGTGAGCTATGAATTTTTTTATGTCCAATTTTGGCCTATTTTGGCACATTCACTGTGGTCATGCTTTTTCCCCCTTTGCAAACATTTTTCATCCAATTGACTTCAAACTTGGCATTTATCATCTCAAGACCTGAGAGAACAACTGGGCAAAACATCTTGCCTTTTTGAAATACTATATGACGGGGGCGGGGCATCAAATATTGCCTTTAAAATTTCATTTGTCCAGAAAGAGCAAATGCTTAATAACTCCCATGTTCAAGCTCCAAAAAATCTCAAACTTCTCAGGCAACGTAATAGTCACGGCCTGAAAACATCTATATGATAAAATTCAGTTATACATATAGCGCCACCTAGTGGTTACAATAAATGTCATACTTTACGTTTTTAGCTACTGTGCTGAGCTTGTTGAAGGGATCCATTTGAAAATTGGTCAGAAAAGCCTTAAGATGTTGATCATGCCCCACACCGAATATTGTAACTTTTCGCCAAAGGGCGTGGCCGCTACGGTGACGCAAAGTCTGAAGATTTTTCGTGAAAATAAAAGCTGCATTAACTTGACCGAGATGATCCTATCTTCTCAAAATTTCACACATTTGATGAGAGTCCAGCCCTAAAGACATCTACTGACTTATATTTCATCTAACTGCTGGCGCCACCTAATGGCAATTTTTTTTCTTACGAATTTTCTTCTACGTTTTTCTCCAAACACGTTAACTGGACCTACCTCATATTTGCTCAGATGAGGGTTTCGGCCTTCATGATGTCACAACACGAAGTTTGTGAGTTTTCGCGAATTGCTGTGGGTGTGGCTAAGCGCTGTTCGCCAAGAAAACAACGCCAGTTTTGAGGGTCTAAACATGCACAGAAACTCATGAAACTTGGCACACACATCTGGCCTGGTAAAATGAGCAAAATTTTATTGTTGATTGTGCTATTTTTACAAAAATGACTCAATAGCGCCCCCTAGAAGTTTTTAACGAAGCAGCCCCGGTTGTACGTTTAAGCAAGAACGACGAATATTTGTAGGTGTATGAGGGAGCCCAAGACCTACAAAAAAGTCTCTTGGACCCATATGCTAAAATGAACAGGAAGTGAGCTACGAATTTTTGAATGTCCCATTTTTGACGATTTTTGCACATTCACAGGGGGCAGACTTTTGCCCACTTCTCCTACACGTTTCATCCGACTGAGTTAAGATTTGGCCTGGACCATGTCAAGACCTGAGCCAACGACAGGGGGAAAAATTTTGACTTTTCGAAATACTATATGATGAGGGCGGGGCATCAAAATTTGTGTTTCACAATGAAAAAGGATATGCTTGATAACTCCCCGGTACATGCTCCAAAAAATCCCAAACTTGACATGTATGTTTATCGTCAAGGCCTGAAGTTATCTCTATGACAACATTCAGTTATATATGCAGCGCCACCTCGCCCTTGAGGCATGAAAAAAAAATACCCCACATACGGTATTTTGTACAAAAAATGTAAACTCATTCTAAGTGTGATAACGAAGTCATTTATGAATATTCTTTTAGTTTCCACCACTCAAAATGTTCACTGGCATCAGACTTATCCAAACATATATATATTTTTATTTATTTTTGATAGCCTCTATGGACATTAAAAGCAATATCGTGAATGAAGGATATGCTTAATAACTCCACGGTACATGCTCCAAAAAAAATCCCACACTTGACATGTATGCTTATAATCAAGGCCTGAAGGTATCTCTATGACAACATTCAGTTATAAATACAGCGCCACCTAGCCCTTGAGGCTTATATATAAAAAAAAAAAATACCCCACATACGGTATTTTGTACAAAAAATGTACACTCATTCTAAGTGTGATAACTAAGTCATTTATGAATATTCTTTTAGTTTCCACCACTCAAATTGTTCACTGGCTTCACACCGATCCAAACGTATGTACGTTTCCATTTTGTTTTATTCATTTTTGATTGCTCCTTTGGACAATAAAAGTAACATTGTGCAATGAGTACAACGAGCGATGATGTATAGATACACTTTTACAAAAAATACCAATCAGGGCAACTCATTGCCTAAAAATAAATAAGGACGCTGATTTTTGCAGGTCTTAACAATCACAAAAACCCGTTGAGCTTGACACACACTGGCAAAAAAAATATTCTACATGTAAACGTTTATTATGCCATTTTCAAATAAATTTTGCTTCCAATATGCCAGTACCCCAACGTGCCAGTACCCTAACGTGCAAGTACCCCAACGTGCAAGGACCCCAACGTGGCCCGGGCTGCGAGGGCCCTTTATAGCTGCTCGCAGCTCTAGTTATTAGGGCCCGAGCAGCGACCGCTGCGAGGTCCCTATTGTTTTTGTAAAAATTATTATTATTATTATTATTATGGCCCGAGCAGCGACCGCTGCGAGGTCCCTATTGTTTTTGTAAAAATTATTATTATTATTATTATTATTATTATTATTATTATTATTATTATTAGGGCCCGAGCAGCGACCGCTGCGAGGTCCCTATTGTTTTTGTAAAAATTATTATTATTATTATTATTATTATTAGGGCCCGAGCAGCGACCGCTGCGAGGTCCCTATTGTTTTTGTAAAAATTATTATTATTAGGGCCCGAGCAGCGACCGCTGCGAGGTCCCTATTGTTTTTGTAAAAATTATTATTATTATTATTATTATTATTATTATTATTATTATTAGGGCCCGAGCAGCGACCGCTGCGAGGTCCCTATTGTTTTTGTAAAAATTATTATTATTATTATTATTATTATTATTATTATTATTATTATTATTATTATTATTATTCCTCTTCTTCTTCTTTATTCTCCGCAAACGATCGCGATTTTGGGTACCTAAACATTCACGAAAACTCACCGAACTTTGTGCACTCTTCGGGCCCGGCGAAAAATTTGATATTATGAAGGCGTCATAACAACGCGACTCTATAGCGCCCCCTAGCGTAGAAAAATAATAACCAAGCCCGGCACGTTTGAGCTAGAGCAACGAAAATTGGCAGGCACGTGTAGCACCCCGAGACGCACAAAAAAGTCTATTGGGACCATGTAGCTAAAATGTACAGGAAATGAGCTATGAATTTTTTAATGTCCAATTTTGGCCTATTTTGGCACATTCACTGTGGTCATGCTTTTTCCCCCTTTGCAAACATTTTTCATCCAGTTGACTTCAAAATTGGCATTTATCATCTCAAGACCTGAGACAACAACTGGGCAAAAAACCTTGACTTTTTGAAATACTATATGACGGGGGCGGGGCATCAAATATTGCCTTGAAAATTTCATTTGTCCAGAAAGAGCAAATGCTTAATAACTCCCATGTTCAAGCTCCGAAAAATCTCAAACTTCTCAGAAAACGTAATAGTCACGGCCTGAAAACATCTATATGATAAAATTCAGTTATACATATAGCGCCACCTAGTGGTAACAATAAATGTCATACTTTACGTTTTTAGCTACAGTGCTGAGCTCGTTGAAGGGATCCAGTTGAAAATTGGTCAGAAAAGCCTTAAGATGTTGATCATGCCCCACACCGAATATTGTAACTTTTCGCCAAAGGGCGTGGCCGCTACGGTGACGCAAGGTCTGAAGATTTTTCGTGACAATAAAAGCTGCATTAACTTGACCGAGATGATCCTATCTTCTCAAAATTTCACACATTTGATGAGAGTCCAGCCCTAAAGACATCTACGAACTTATATTTCATCTTACTGATAGCGCCACCTAGTGGCATTTTTTTTTTCTTACGAATTTTCTTCTACGTTTTTGTCCAAACACGTTAACTGGACCTACCTCAGATTTGCTCAGATGAGGGTTTCGGCCTTCATGATGTCACAACACGAAGTTTGTGAGTTTTCGTGAATTGCTGTGGGCGTGGCCAAGCGCTGTTCGCCAAGAAAACAACGCCGGTTTTGAGGGTCTAAACATGCACAGAAACTCATGAAACTTGGCACACACATCTGGCCTGGTAAAATGAGCAATATTTTAATGTTGATTGTGCTATTTTTACACAAATGACTCAATAGCGACCCCTAGAAAATTTTAACGAAGCAGCCCCGGTTGTACGTTTAAGCAAGATCTCCGAAAAATTTTAGGTGTATGAGGGAGCCCAAGACCTACATAAAAGTCTCTTGGACCCATATGCTAAAATGAACAGGAAGTGAGCTACGCATTTTTGAATGTCCCATTTTTGATGATTTTTGCACATTTACAGGGGGCATACTTTTGCCCACTTCTTCTCCACGTTTCATCCGACTGAGTTAAGACTTGACCTGGACAATGTCAAGACCTGAGCCAACGACAGGGGGGAAAATCTTGACTTTTCGAAATACTATATGATGAGGGCGTGGCATCAAAATTTGTGTTTCGCAATGAAAAAGGATATGCTTGATAACTCCCCGGTACATGCTCCAAAAAATCCCAAACTTGACATGTATGTTTATCGTCAAGGCCTGAAGTTATCTCTATGACAACATTCAGTTATATATGCAGCGCCACCTAGCCCTTGAGGCATCAAAAAAAAATACCCCACATACGGTATTTTGTACAAAAAATGTAAACTCATTCTAAGTGTGATAACTCAGTCATTTATGAATATTCTTTTAGTTTCCACCACTCAAAATGTTCACTGGCATCAGACTTATCCAAACATATATATATTTGTATTTATTTTTGATAGCCTCTATGGACATTAAAAGCAATATCGTGAATGAAGGATATGCTTAATAACTCCACGGTACATGCTCCAAAAAAAATCCCACACTTGACATGTATGCTTATAATCAAGGCCTGAAGGTATCTCTATGACAACATTCAGTTATAAATACAGCGCCACCTAGCCGTTGAGGCTTATATAAAAAAAAATTAAAAAAATACCCCACATACGGTATTTTGTACAAAAAATGTACACTCATTCTAAGTGTGATAACCAAGTCATTTATGAATATTCTTTTAGTTTCCACCACTCAAATTGTTCACTGGCTTCACACCGATCCAAACGTATGTATGTTTCCATTTTGTTTTATTCATTTTTGATTGCCCCTTTGGACAATAAAAGTAAACATTGTGCAATGAGTACAACGAGCGATGATGTGTATATACACTTTTACAAAAAAAATACCAATCAGGGCAACTCATTGCCTAAAAATAAATAAGGACGCTGATTTTTGCAGGTCTTAACAATCACCAAAATCCGTTGAGCTTGACAGACACTGGCAAAAAAAATATTCTACATGTAAACGTTTATTATGCCATTTTCAAAGAAATTTTGCTTCCAATATGCCAGTACCCCAACGTGCCAGTACCCCAACGTGCAAGTACCCCAACGTGCAAGGACCCCAACGTGGCCCGGGCTGCGAGGGCCCTTTATAGCTGCTCGCAGCTCTAGTTATTCTTCTTCTTCTTCTTCTTCTTCTTCTTCTTCATTTATTCTCCGCAAACGATCGCGATTTTGGGTACCTAAACATTCACGAAAACTCACCGAACTTTGCACACTCCTCAGGCCCGGCGAAAAATTTGATATTATTAAGTCGTCATAACAATGCGACTCGATAGCGCCCCCTAGCGTAGAAAAATAAAAACCAAGCCCGGCACGTTTGAGCTAGAGCAACAAAAATTGGCAGGCACGTGTAGCACCCCGAGACGCACAAAAAAGTCTATTGGGACCATGTAGCTAAAATGTACAGGAAGTGAGCTATGAATTTTTTTATGTCCAATTTTGGCCTATTTTGGCACATTCACTGTGGTCATGCTTTTTCCCCCTTTGCAAACATTTTTCATCCAATTGACTTCAAACTTGGCATTTATCATCTCAAGACCTAAGAGAAAAACTGGGCAAAACATCTTGCCTTTTTGAAATACTATATGACGGGGGCGGGGCATCAAATATTGCCTTTAAAATTTCATTTGTCCAGAAAGAGCAAATGCTTAATAACTCCCATGTTCAAGCTCCAAAAAATCTCAAACTTCTCAGGCAACGTAATAGTCACGGCCTGAAAACATCTATATGATAAAATTCAGTTATACATATAGCGCCACCTAGTGGTTACAATAAATGTCATACTTTACGTTTTTAGCTACTGTGCTGAGCTTGTTGAAGGGATCCATTTGAAAATTGGTCAGAAAAGGCTTAAGATGTTGATCATGCCCCACACCGAATATTGTAACTTTTCGCCAAAGGGCGTGGCCGCTACGGTGACGCAAAGTCTAAAGATTTTTCGTGACAATAAAAGCTGCATTAACTTGACCGAGATGATCCTATCTTCTCAAAATTTCACACATTTGATGAGAGTCCAGCCCTAAAGACATCTATGAACTTATATTTCATCTTACTGATAGCGCCACCTAGTGGCAATTTTTTTTCTTACGAATTTTCTTCTACGTTTTTCTCCAAACACGTTAACTGGACCTACCTCATATTTGCTCAGATGAGGGATTCGGCTTTCATGATGTCACAACACGAAGTTTGTGAGTTTTCGCGAATCGCTGTGGGCGTGGCTAAGCACTGTTCGCCAAGAAAACAACGCCAGTTTTGAGGGTCTAAACATGCGCAGAAAACTCATGAAACTTGGCACACACATCTGGCCTGGTAAAATGAACAATATTTTATTGTTGATTGTTCTATTTTTACAAAAATGACTCAATAGCGCCCCCTAGGAATTTTTAATGAAGCAGCCCCGGTTGTACGTTTAAGCAAGATCTACGAAAATTTTTAGGTGTATGAGGGAGCCCAAGACCTACAAAAAAGTCTCTTGGACCCATATGCTAAAATGAACAGGAAGTGAGCTACGAATTTTTGAATGTCCCATTTTTGACGATTTTTGCACATTCACAGGGGGCAGACTTTTGCCCACTTCTGCTACACGTTTCATCTGACTGAGTTAAGACTTGACCTGGACCATGTCAAGACCTGAGCCAACGACAGGGGGAAAAATCTTGACTTTTCAAAATACTATATAATGAAGGCGGGGCATCAAAATTTGTGTTTCGCACTGAAAAAGGATATGCTTAATAACTCCCCGGTACATGCTCCAAAAAATCCCAAACTTGACATGTATGTTTATCGTCAAGGCCTGAAGCTATCTCAATGACAACATTCAGTTATATATGCAGCGTCACCTAGCCCTTGAGGCATAAAAAAAAAATACCCCACATACGGTATTTTGTACAAAAAATGTAAACTCATTCTAAGTGTGATAACTAAGTCATTTAGGAATATTCTTTTAGTTTCCACCACTCAAAATGTTCACTGGCATCAGACTTATCCAAACATATATATTTTTATTTATTTTTGATAGCCTCTGTGGACATTAAAAGCAATATCGTGAATGAAGGATATGCATAATAACTCCACGGTACATGCTCCAAAAAAAATCCCACACTTGACATGTATGCTTATAATCAAGGCCTGAAGGTATTTCTATGACAACATTCAGTTATAAATACAGCGCCACCTAGCCCTTGAGGCATAATATATATAAATAAAAAAAAAAACACATACGGTATTTTGTACAAAAAATGTAAACTCATTCTAAGTGTGATAACTAAGTCATTTATGAATATTCTTTTAGTTTCCACCACTCAAATTGTTCACTGGCTTCACACCGATCCAAACGTATGTACGTTTCCATTTTGTTTTATTCATTTTTGATTGCCCCTTTGGACAATAAAAGTAACATTGTGCAATGAGTACAACGAGCGATGATGTATATATACACTTTTACAAAAAATACCAATCAGGGCAACTCATTGCCTAAAAATAAATAAGGACGCTGATTTTTGCAGGTCTTAACAATCACCAAAACCCGTTGAGCTTGACAGACACTGGCAAAAAAAATATTCTACATGTAAACATTTATTATGCCATTTTCAAAGAAATTTTGCTTCCAATATACCTGTACCCCAACGTGCCAGTACCCTAACGTGTAAGTACCCCAACGTGCAAGGACCCCAATGTGGTCCGGGCTGCGAGGGCCCTTTATAGCTGCTCGCAGCTCTAGTTATTATTATTCTTCTTCTTCTTCTTCTTCTTCTTCTTTATTCTCCGCAAACGATCCCGATTTTGGGTACCTAAACATTCACGAAAACTCACCGAACTTTGCACACTCCTCAGGCCCGGCGAAAAATTTGATATTATGAAGTCGTCATAACAACGCGACTCTATAGCGCCCCCTAGCGTAGAAAAATAAAAACCAAGCCCGGCACGTTTGAGCTAGAGCAACGGAAAATTGGCATGCACGTGTAGCACCCCGAGATGCACAAAAAAGTCTATTGGGACCATGTAGCTAAAATGTACAGGAAATGAGCTATGAATTTTTTAATGTCCAATTTTGGCCTATTTTGGCACATTCACTTTTGTCATGCTTTTTCCCCCTCTGCAAACATTTTTCATCCAATTAACTTCAAACTTGGCATTTATCATCTCAAGACGTGAGAGAACAACTGGGCAAAAAGTCTTGCCTTTTCGAAATACTATATGATGGGGGCGGGGCATCAAATATTGCCTTTAAAATTTCATTTGTCCAGAAAGAGCAAATGCTTAATAACTCCCATGTTCAAGCTCCAAAAAATCTCAAACTTCTCAGGCAATGTAATAGTCACGGCCTGAAAACATCTATATGATAAAATTCAGTTATACATATAGCGCCACCTAGTGGTAACAATAAATGTCATACTTTACGTTTTTAGCTACTGCGCTGAGCTCGTTGAAGGGATCCAGTTGAAAATTGGTCAGAAAAGCCTTAAGATGTTGATCATGCCCCACACCGAATATTGTAACTTTTCGCCAAAGGGCGTGGCCGCTACGGTGCCGCAAAGTCTAAAGATTTTTCGTGACAATAAAAGCTGCATTAACTTGACCGAGATGATCCTATCTTCTCAAAATTTCACACATTTGATGAGAGTCCAGCCCTAAAGACATCTATGAAGTTATATTTCATCTTACTGATAGCGCCACCTAGTGGCAATTTTTTTTCTTACGAATTTTCTTCTACGTTTTTCTCCAAACACGTTAACTGGACCTAACTCATATTTGCTCAGATGAGGGATTCGGCCTTCATGATGTCACAACACGAAGTTTGTGAGTTTTCGCGAATCGCTGTGGGCGTGGCTAAGCACTGTTCGCCAAGAAAACAACGCCAGTTTTGAGGGTCTAAACATGCGCAGAAACTCATGAAACTTGGCACACACATCTGGCCTGGTAAAATGAACAATATTTTATTGTTGATTGTGCTATTTTTACAAAAATGACTCAATAGCGCCCCCTAGAAGTTTTTAACGAAGCAGCCCCGGTTGTACGTTTAAGCAAGAACGACGAATATTTTTAGGTGTATGACCTACAAAAAAGTCTCTTGGACCCATATGCTAAAATGAACAGGAAGTGAGCTACGAATTTTTGAATGTCCCATTTTTGACAATTTTTGCACATTCACAGGGGGCAGACTTTTGCCCACTTCTCCTACACGTTTCATCTGACTGAGTTAAGACTTGACCTGGACCATGTCAAGTCCTGAGCCAACGACAGGGGGAAAAATCTTGACCTTTCGAAATACTATATGATGAAGGCGGGGCATCAAAATTTGTGTTTCGCACTGAAAAAGGATATGCTTAATAACTCCCCGGTACATGCTCCAAAAAATCCCAAACTTGACATGTATGTTTATCGTCAAGGCCTGAAGCTATCTCTATGACAACATTCAGTTATATATGCAGCGCCACCTAGCCCTTGAGGCATAAAAAAAAAATACCCCATATACGGTATTTTGTACAAAAAATGTAAACTCATTCTGAGTGTGATAACTAAGTCATTTATGAATATTCTTTTAGTTTCCACCACTCAAAATGTTCACTGGCATCAGACTTATCCAAACATATATATATTTTTATTTATTTTTGATAGCCTCTGTGGACATTAAAAGCAATATCGTGAATGAAGGATATGCTTAATAACTCCACGGTACATGCTCCAAAAAAAATCCCACACTTGACATGTATGCTTATAATCAAGGCCTGAAGGTATCTCGATGACAACATTCAGTTATAAATACAGCGCCACCTAGCCCTTGAGGCTTATATAAAAAAAAAAAAAAACACATACGGTATTTTGTCCAAAAAATGTAAACTCATTCTAAGTGTGATGACTAAGTCATTTATGAATATTCTTTTAGTTTCCACCACTCAAATTGTTCACTTGCTTCACACCGATCCAAACGTATGTACGTTTGCATTTTGTTTTATTCATTTTTGATTGCCCCTTTGGACAATAAAAGTAACATTGTGCAATGAGTACAACGAGCGATGATGTATATATACACTTTTACAAAAAATACCAATCAGGGCAACTCATTGCCTAAAAATAAAAAAGGACGCTGATTTTTGCAGGTCTTAACAATCACCAAAACCCATTGAGCTTGACACACACTGGCAAAAAAAATATTCTACATGTAAACGTTTATTATGCCATTTTCAAAGAAATTTTGCTTCCAATATGCCAGTACCCCAACGTGCCAGTACCCTAACGTGCAAGTACCCCAACGTGCAAGGACTCCAACGTGGCCCGGGCTGCGAGGGCCCTTTATAGCTGCTCGCAGCTCTAGTTATTCTTCTTCTTCTTCTTCTTCTTCTTCTTTATTCTCCGCAAACGATCCCGATTTTGGGTACCTAAACATTCACGAAAACTCACCGAACTTTGCACACTCCTCAGGCCCGGCGAAAAATTTGATATTATGAAGTCGTCATAACAACGCGACTCTATAGCGCCCCCTAGCGTAGAAAAATAAAAACCAAGCCCGGCACGTTTGAGCTAGAGCAACGGAAAATTGGCATGCACGTGTAGCACCCCGAGATGCACAAAAAAGTCTATTGGGACCATGTAGCTAAAATGTACAGGAAATGAGCTATGAATTTTTTAATGTCCAATTTTGGCCTATTTTGGCACATTCACTTTTGTCATGCTTTTTCCCCCTCTGCAAACATTTTTCATCCAATTAACTTCAAACTTGGCATTTATCATCTCAAGACGTGAGAGAACAACTGGGCAAAAAGTCTTGCCTTTTCGAAATACTATATGATGGGGGCGGGGCATCAAATATTGCCTTTAAAATTTCATTTGTCCAGAAAGAGCAAATGCTTAATAACTCCCATGTTCAAGCTCCAAAAAATCTCAAACTTCTCAGGCAATGTAATAGTCACGGCCTGAAAACATCTATATGATAAAATTCAGTTATACATATAGCGCCACCTAGTGGTAACAATAAATGTCATACTTTACGTTTTTAGCTACTGCGCTGAGCTCGTTGAAGGGATCCAGTTGAAAATTGGTCAGAAAAGCCTTAAGATGTTGATCATGCCCCACACCGAATATTGTAACTTTTCGCCAAAGGGCGTGGCCGCTACGGTGCCGCAAAGTCTAAAGATTTTTCGTGACAATAAAAGCTGCATTAACTTGACCGAGATGATCCTATCTTCTCAAAATTTCACACATTTGATGAGAGTCCAGCCCTAAAGACATCTATGAAGTTATATTTCATCTTACTGATAGCGCCACCTAGTGGCAATTTTTTTTCTTACGAATTTTCTTCTACGTTTTTCTCCAAACACGTTAACTGGACCTAACTCATATTTGCTCAGATGAGGGATTCGGCCTTCATGATGTCACAACACGAAGTTTGTGAGTTTTCGCGAATCGCTGTGGGCGTGGCTAAGCACTGTTCGCCAAGAAAACAACGCCAGTTTTGAGGGTCTAAACATGCGCAGAAACTCATGAAACTTGGCACACACATCTGGCCTGGTAAAATGAACAATATTTTATTGTTGATTGTGCTATTTTTACAAAAATGACTCAATAGCGCCCCCTAGGAATTTTTAATGAAGCAGCCCCGGTTGTACGTTCAAGCAAGATCTACGAAAATTTTTAGGTGTATGAGGGAGCCCAAGACCTACAAAAAAGTCTCTTGGACCCATATGCTAAAATGAACAGGTGAGCTACGAATTTTTGAATGTCCCATTTTTGACGATTTATGCACATTCACAGGGGGCAGACTTTTGCCCACTTCTCCTACACGTTTCATCTGACTGAGTTAAGACTTGACCTGGACCATGTCAAGACCTGAGCCAACGACAGGGGGAAAAATCTTGACTTTTCGAAATACTATATGATGAAGGCGGGGCATCAAAATTTGTGTTTCGCACTGAAAAAGGATATGCTTAATAACTTCCCGGTACATGCTCCAAAAAATCCCAAACTTGACATGTATGTTTATCGTCAAGGCCTGAAGCTATCTCTATGACAACATTCAGTTATATATGCAGCGCCACCTAGCCCTTGAGGCATAAAAAAAAAATACCCCACATACGGTATTTTGTACAAAAAATGTAAACTCATTCTAAGTGTGATAACTAAGTCATTTATGAATATTCTTTTAGTTTCCACCACTCAAAATGTTCACTGGCATCAGACTTATCCAAACATATATATATTTTTATTTATTTTTGATAGCCTCTATGGACATTAAAAGCAATATCGTGAATGAAGGATATGCTTAATAACTCCACGGTACATGCTCCAAAAGAAATCCCACACTTGACATGTATGCTTATAATCAAGGCCTGAAGGTATCTCTATGACAACATTCAGTTATAAATACAGCGGCACCTAGCCCTTGAGGCTTATATAAAAAAAATAAATAAATACCCCACATACGGTATTTTGTACAAAAAATGTACACTCATTCTAAGTGTGATAACTAAGTCATTTATGAATATTCTTTTAGTTTCCACCACTCAAATTGTTCACTGGCTTCACACCGATCCAAACGTATGTACGTTTCCATTTTGTTTTATTCATTTTTGATTGCCCCTTTGGACAATAAAAGTAACATTGTGCAATGAGTACAACTAGCGATGATGTCTATATACACTTTTACAAAAAATACCAATCAGGGCAACTCATTGCCTAAAAATAAATAAGGACGCTGATTTTTGCAGGTCTTAACAATCACCAAAACCCGTTGAGCTTGACACACACTGGCAAAAAAAAATTCTACATGTAAACGTTTATTATGCCATTTTCAAAGAAATTTTGCTTCCAATATGCCAGTACCCCAACGTGCCAGTACCCTAACGTGCAAGTACCCCAACGTGCAAGGACCCTAACGTGGCCCGGGCTGCGAGGGCCCTTTATAGCTGCTCGCAGCTCTAGTTATTAGGGCCCGAGCAGCTACCGCTGCGAGGTCCCTATTGTTTTTCGATCGGATTATTATTATTATTATTATTATTATTATTCTTTTTCTCCGTAAACGATCACGATTTTGGGTACCTAAACACTTACGAAAACTCACCAAACTTTGCACACTCCTCAGGCCCGGCGAAAAATTTGATATTATGAAGTCGTCATAACAACGCGACTCTATAGCGCCCCCTAGCATAGAAAAATAAAAACCAAGCCCGGCATGTTTGAGCTAGAGCAACGAAAATTGGCAGGCACGTGTAGCACCCCGAGACGCACAAAAAAGTCTATTGGGACCATGTAGCTAAAATGTACAGGTAGTGAGCTATGAATTTTTTAATGTCCAATTTTGGCCTATTTTGGCACATTCACTGTGGTCATGCTTTTTCCCCCTTTGCAAACATTTTTCATCCAATTGACTTCAAACTTGGCATTTATCATCTCAAGACCTGAGAGAACAACTGGGGAAAAAATCTTGCCTTTTCGAAATACTATATGACGGGGGCGGGGCATCAAATATTGCCTTTAAAATTTCATTTGTCCAGAAAGAGCAAATGCTTAATAACTCCCATGTTCAAGCTCCAAAAAATCTCAAACTTATCAGGCAACTTAATAGTCACGGCCTGAAAACATCTATATGATAAAATTCAGTTATCCATGTAGCGCCACCTAGTGGTAACAATAATTGTCAGACTTTACGTTTTTAGCTACTGTGCTGAGCTCGTTGAAGGGATCCAGTTGAAAATTGGTCAGAAAAGCCTTAAGATGTTGATCATGCCCCACACCGAATATTGTAACTTTTCGCCAAAGGGCGTGGCCGCTACGGTGCCGCAAAGTCTGAAGATTTCTCGTGACAACAAAAGCTGCATTAACTTGACCGAGATGATGCTATCTTCTCAAAATTGTACACAATTGATGAGAGTCCAGCTCTAAAGACATCTACTAACTTACATTTCATCTAACTGATAGCGCCACCTAGTGGCAATTTTTTTTCTTACGAATTTTCTTCTACGTTTTTCTCCAAACACGTTAACTGGACCTACCTCATATTTGCTCAGATGAGGGTTTCGGCCTTCATGATGTCACAACACGAAGTTTGTGAGTTTTCGCGAGTCGCTGTGGGCGTGGCTAAGCGCTGTTCGCCAAGAAAACAACGCCAATTTTGAGGGCCTAAACTGGCACAGAAACACACGAAACTTGGCACACACAGCTGGCCTGGCAAAATGAGCAATTTTTTATCGCCGATTGTGCTATTTTTACAAAAATGACTCAATAGCGCCCCCTAGAAATCTTTAACGAAACAGCCCCAGTTGTACGTTTAAGCAAGAACGACGAATATTTTTAGGTGTATGAGGGAGCGCAAGACCTACAAAAAAGTCTCTTGTACCCATATGCTAAAATGAACAGGAAGTGAGCTACGAATTTTTGAATGTCCCATTTTTGACGATTTTTGCACATTCACAGGGGGCAGACTTTTGCCCACTTCTCCTACACGTTTCATCCGACTGAGTTAAGACTTGGCCTGGACCATGTCAAGACCTGAGCCAACGACAGGGGGAAAAATTTTGACTTTTCAAAATACTATATGATGAGGGCGGGGCATCAAAATTTGTGTTTCGCAATGAAAAAGGATATGCTTGATAACTCCCCGGTACATGCTCCAAAAAATCCCAAACTTGACATGTATGTTTATCGTCAAGGCCTGAAGTTATCTCTATGACAACATTCAGTTATATATGCAGCGCCACCTAGCCCTTGAGGCATAAAAAAAAAATACCCCACATACGGTATTTTGTACAAAAAATGTAAACTCATTCTAAGTGTGATAACTAAGTCATTTATGAATATACTTTTAGTTTCCACCACTCAAAATGTTTACTGGCATCAGACTTATCCAAACATATATATATTTTTATTTATTTTTGATAGCCTTTATGGACATTAAAAGCAATATCGTGAATGAAGGATATGCTTAATAACTCCACGGTACATGCTCCAAAAAAAATCCCACACTTGACATGTATGCTTATAATCAAGGCCTGAAGGTATCTCTATGACAACATTCAGTTATAAATACAGCGCCACCTAGCCCTTGAGGCATTTATATATATATATATATATATATATAAAAACCCACATACGGTGTTTTGTACAAAAAATGTACACTCATTCTAAGTGTGATAACTAAGTCATTTATGAATATTCTTTTAGTTTCCACCACTCAAATTGTTCACTGGCTTCACACCGATCCAAACGTATGTACGTTTCCATTTTGTTTTATTCATTTTTGATTGCCCCTTTGGACAATAAAAGTAACATTGTGCAATGAGTACAACGAGCGATGATGTGTATATACACTTTTACAAAAAATACCAATCAGGGCAACTCATTGCCTAAAAATAAAAAAGGACGCTGATTTTTGCAGGTCTTAACAACCACCAAAACCCGTTGAGCTTGACACACACTGGCAAAAAAAAATATTCTACATGTAAACGTTTATTATGCCATTTTCAAAGAAATTTTGCTTCCAATATGCCAGTAGCCCAACGTGCAAGGACCCCAACGTGGCCCGGGCTGCGAGGGCCCTTTATAGCTGCTCGCAGCTCTAGTTATTATTATTATTCTTCTTCTTCTTCTCCGTAAACGATCGCATTTTTGAGTACCTAAACATTCACGAAAACTCACCAAACTTTGCACACTCCTCAGGCCCGGCGAAAAATTTGATATTATGAAGTCGTCATAACAACGCGACTCTATAGCGCCCCCTAGCGTAGAAAAATAAAAACCAAGCCTGGCACGTTTGAGCTAGAGCAACGAAAATTGGCAGGCACGTGTAGCACCCCGAGACGCACAAAAAAGTCTATTGGGACCATGTAGCTAAAATGTACAGGAAATGAGCTATGAATTTTTTTATGTCCAATTTTGGCCTATTTTGGCACATTCACTGTGGTCATGCTTTTTCCCCCTTTGCAAACATTTTTCATCCAATTGACTTCAAACTTGGCATTTATCATCTCAAGACCTGAGAGAACAACTGGGCAAAAAGTCTTGCCTTTTCGAAATACTATATGATGGGGGCGGGGCATCAAATATTGTCTTTAAAATTTCATTTGTCCAGAAAGAGCAAATGCTTAATAACTCCCATGTTCAAGCTCCAAAAAATCTCAAACTTCTCAGGCAACGTAATAGTCACGGCCTGAAAACATCTATATGATAAAATTCAGTTATACATATAGCGCCACCTAGTGGTGACAATAAATGTCATACTTTACGTTTTTAGCTACTGCGCTGAGCTCGTTGAAGGGATCCAGTTGAAAGTTGGTCAGAAAAGCCTTAAGATGTTGATCATGCCCAACACCGAATATTGTAACTTTTCACCAAAGGGCGTGGCCGCTACGGTGCCGCAAAGTCTGAAGATTTTTCGTGACAATAAAAGCTGCATGAACTTGACCGAGATGATCCTATCTTCTCAAAATTTCACACATTTGATGAGAGTCCAGCCCTAAAGACATCTACGAACTTATATTTCATCTTACTGATAGCGCCACCTAGTGGCAATTTTTTTTCTTACGAATTTTCTTGTACATTTTTTCTCCAAACACGTTAACTGGACCAACCTCATATTTGCTCAGATGAGGGTTTCGGCCTTCATGATGTCACAACACGAAGTTTGTGAGTTTTCGCGAATCGCTGTGGGCGTGGCTAAGCACTGTTCGCCAAGAAAACAACGCCAGTTTTGAGGGTCTAAACATGCGCAGAAACTCATGAAACTTGGCACACACATCTGGCCTGGTAAAATGAACAATATTTTATTGTTGATTGTGCTATTTTTACAAAAATGACTCAATAGCGCCCCCTAGAAATTTTTAACGAAGCAGCCCCGATTGTACGTTTAAGCAAGATCTACGAAAATTTTTACGTGTATGAGGGAGCCAAAGACCTACAAAAAAAGTCTCTTGGACCCATATGCTAAAATGAACAGGAAGTGAGCTACGAATTTTTGAATGTCCCATTTTTTACGATTTTTGCACATTTTCAGAGGGCATACCTTTGCCCACTTCTCCTACACGTTTTATCCGACTGACTTATGACTTGACCTGGACCATGCCAAGACCTGAACCAACAACAGACGGAAAAATCTTGACTTTTGGAAATACTATATGATGAGGGCGGGGCATCAAAATTTGTGTTTCGCACTGAAAAAGGATATGCTTAATAACTCCCCGATACATGCTCCAAAAAATCCCAAACTTGATATGTATGTTTATCGTCAAGGCCTGAAGGTATCTCTATGACAACATTCAGTTATATATGCAGCGCCACCTAGCCCTTGAGGCATGAAAAAAAAATACCCCACTTACGGTATTTTGTACAAAAAATGTAAACTCATTCTAAGTGTGATAACTAAGTCATTTAGGAATATTCTTTTACCTTCCACCACTCAAAATATTCACTGGCATCAGACCTAACCAAACATACATATTTTTGTTATTTAGTTTTATGTATTTTTGATAGCCTCTATGGACATTAAAAGCAATATCGTGAATGAAGGCTATGCTTAATAACTCCCAGGTACATGCTCCAAAAAATCCCATATTTGAAATGTATATTTAGAGTCAAGGCCTGAAGGTATCTCTATGACAAAATTCAGTTATAAATACAGCGCCACCTAGTCCTTGAGGCATAAAAAAAAATGCCTCACTTACGGTATTTTTGCAAAAATTGTAAACTCATTGTAAGTGTGATAACTAAGTCATTTATGAATATTCTTTTACTTTCCACCACTCAATATGTTCACTGGTATCAGACCGATCCAAACATACGTCTTTTTTATTTAGTTTTATTTTTTTTTTTTATCGCCTCTATGGACAATAAAAGCAACATTGTGCAATGAGTACGAGCGATGATGTGTGTATATATACTTTTACAAAAAATACCAATCAGAGCAACTCATTGCCTAAAAATAAAAAAAAGACGCTGATTTTTGCAGATCTTAACAATCACCAAAACCCATTGAGCTTGACACACTCATCACACCTGGCAAAAAAAAAAAAAAAAAGTCCACATGTTTATCATGCCATTTTCAAAGAAATTCTGCTTCCAATGTGCCAGTACCCCAATGTGAAAGTTCCCCAACGTGCAAGTACCCCAACGTGGCCCGGGCTGCGAGGGCCCTTTATAGCTGCTCGCAGCTCTAGTTATTCTTCTTCTTCTTCTTCTTCTTCTTCTTCTTCTTCTTCTTTATTCTCCGCAAACGATCGCGATTTTGGGTACCTAAACATTCACGAAAACTCACCGAACTTTGCACACTCCTCAGGCCCGGCGAAAAATTTGATATTATTAAGTCGTCATAACAATGCGACTCGATAGCGCCCCCTAGCGTAGAAAAATAAAAACCAAGCCCGGCACGTTTGAGCTAGAGCAACAAAAATTGGCAGGCACGTGTAGCACCCCGAGACGCACAAAAAAGTCTATTGGGACCATGTAGCTAAAATGTACAGGAAGTGAGCTATGAATTTTTTTATGTCCAATTTTGGCCTATTTTGGCACATTCACTGTGGTCATGCTTTTTCCCCCTTTGCAAACATTTTTCATCCAATTGACTTCAAACTTGGCATCTATCATCTCAAGACCTGAGAGAAAAACTGGGCAAAACATCTTGCCTTTTTGAAATACTATATGACGGGGGCGGGGCATCAAATATTGCCTTTAAAATTTCATTTGTCCAGAAAGAGCAAATGCTTAATAACTCCCATGTTCAAGCTCCAAAAAATCTCAAACTTCTCAGGCAACGTAATAGTCACGGCCTGAAAACATCTATATGATAAAATTCAGTTATACATATAGCGCCACCTAGTGGTTACAATAAATGTCATACTTTACGTTTTTAGCTACTGTGCTGAGCTTGTTGAAGGGATCCATTTGAAAATTGGTCAGAAAAGCCTTAAGATGTTGATCATGCCCCACACCGAATATTGTAACTTTTCGCCAAAGGGCGTGGCCGCTACGGTGACGCAAAGTCTGAAGATTTTTCGTGAAAATAAAAGCTGCATTAACTTGACCGAGATAATATTTTTAGGTGTATGAGGGAGCCCAAGACCTACAAAAAAGTCTCTTGGACCCATATGCTAAAATGAACAGGAAGTGAGCTACGAATTTTTGAATGTCCCATTTTTGACAATTTTTGCACATTCACAGGGGGCAGACTTTTGCCCACTTCTCCTACACGTTTCATCTGACTGAGTTAAGACTTGACCTGGACCATGTCAAGTCCTGAGCCAACGACAGGGGGAAAAATCTTGACCTTTCGAAATACTATATAATGAAGGCGGGGCATCAAAATTTGTGTTTCGCACTGAAAAAGGATATGCTTAATAACTCCCCGGTACATGCTCCAAAAAATCCCAAACTTGACATGTATGTTTATCGTCAAGGCCTGAAGCTATCTCTATGACAACATTCAGTTATATATGCAGCGCCACCTAGCCCTTGAGGCATAAAAAAAAAATACCCCATATACGGTATTTTGTACAAAAAATGTAAACTCATTCTGAGTGTGATAACTAAGTCATTTATGAATATTCTTTTAGTTTCCACCACTCAAAATGTTCACTGGCATCAGACTTATCCAAACATATATATATTTTTATTTATTTTTGATAGCCTCTGTGGACATTAAAAGCAATATCGTGAATGAAGGATATGCTTAATAACTCCACGGTACATGCTCCAAAAAAAATCCCACACTTGACATGTATGCTTATAATCAAGGCCTGAAGGTATCTCGATGACAACATTCAGTTATAAATACAGCGCCACCTAGCCCTTGAGGCTTATATAAAAAAAAAAAAAACACATACGGTATTTTGTCCAAAAAATGTAAACTCATTCTAAGTGTGATGACTAAGTCATTTATGAATATTCTTTTAGTTTCCACCACTCAAATTGTTCACTGGCTTCACACCGATCCAAACGTATGTACGTTTGCATTTTGTTTTATTCATTTTTGATTGCCCCTTTGGACAATAAAAGTAACATTGTGCAATGAGTACAACGAGCGATGATGTATATATACACTTTTACAAAAAATACCAATCAGGGCAACTCATTGCCTAAAAATAAAAAAGGACGCTGATTTTTGCAGGTCTTAACAATCACCAAAACCCGTTGAGCTTGACACACACTGGCAAAAAAAATATTCTACATGTAAACGTTTATTATGCCATTTTCAAAGAAATTTTGCTTCCAATATGCCAGTACCCCAACGTGCCAGTACCCTAACGTGCAAGTACCCCAACGTGCAAGGACTCCAACGTGGCCCGGGCTGCGAGGGCCCTTTATAGCTGCTCGCAGCTCTAGTTATTCTTCTTCTTCTTCTTCTTCTTCTTCTTCTTCTTCTTCTTCTTCTTCTTCTTCTTTATTCTCCGCAAACAATCGCGATTTTGGGTACCTAAATATTCACGAAAACTCACCGAACTTTGCACACTCCTCAGGTCCGGCGAAAAATTTGATATTATGAAGTCGTTATAACAATGCGACTCGATAGCGCCCCCTAGCGTAGAAAAATAAAAACCAAGCCCGGCACGTTTGAGCTAGAGCAACAAAAATTGGCAGGCACGTGTAGCACCCCGAGACGCACAAAAAAGTCTCTTGGGACCATGTAGCTAAAATGTACAGGAAGTGAGCTATGAATTTTTTTATGTCCAATTTTGGCCTATTTTGGCACATTCACTGTGGTCATGCTTTTTCCCCCTTTGCAAACATTTTTCATCCAATTGACTTCAAACTTGGCATTTATCATCTCAAGACCTGAGAGAACAACTGGGCAAAACATCTTGCCTTTTTGAAATACTATATGACGGGGGCGGGGCATCAAATATTGCCTTTAAAATTTCATTTGTCGAGAAAGAGCAAATGCTTAATAACTCCCATGTTCAAGCTCCAAAAAATCTCAAACTTCTCAGGCAACGTAATAGTCACGGCCTGAAAACATCTATATGATAAAATTCAGTTATACATATAGCGCCACCTAGTGGTTACAATAAATGTCATACTTTACGTTTTTAGCTACTGTGCTGAGCTTGTTGAAGGGATCCATTTGAAAATTGGTCAGAAAAGCCTTAAGATGTTGATCATGCCCCACACCGAATATTGTAACTTTTCGCCAAAGGGCGTGGCCGCTACGGTGACGCAAAATCTGAAGATTTTTCGTGAAAATAAAAGCTGCATTAACTTGACCGAGATGATCCTATCTTCTCAAAATTTCACACATTTGATGAGAGTCCAGCCCTAAAGACATCTACTGACTTATATTTCATCTAACTGATAGCGCCACCTAGTGGCAATTTTTTTTCTTACGAATTTTCTTCTACGTTTTTCTCCAAACACGTTAACTGGACCTACCTCATATTTGCTCAGATGAGGGTTTCGGCCTTCATGATGTCACAACACGAAGTTTGTGAGTTTTCGCGAATTGCTGTGGGTGTGGCTAAGCGCTGTTCGCCAAGAAAACAACGCCAGTTTTGAGGGTCTAAACATGCACAGAAACTCATGAAACTTGGCACACACATCTGGCCTGGTAAAATGAGCCATATTTTATTGTTGATTGTGCTATTTTTTACAAAAATGACTCAATAGCGCCCCCTAGAAGTTTTTAACAAAGCAGCCCCGGTTGTACGTTTAAGCAAGAACGACGAATATTTTTAGGTGTATGAGGGAGCCCAAGTCCTACAAAAAAGTCTCTTGGACCCATATGCTAAAATGAACAGGAAGTGAGCTATGAATTTTTGAATGTCCCATTTTTTACGATTTTTGCACATTCACAGGGGGCAGACTTTTGCCCACTTCTCCTACACGTTTCATCCGACTGAGTTAAAACTTGGCCTGGACCATGTCAAGACCTGAGCCAACGACAGGGGGAAAAATTTTGACTTTTCGAAATACTATATGATGAGGGCGGGGCATCAAATTTTGTGTTTCGCAATGAAAAAGGATATGCTTGATAACTCCCCGGTACATGCTCCAAAAAATCCCAAACTTGACATGTATGTTTATCGTCAAGGCCTGAAGTTATCTCTGTGACAACATTCAGTTATATATGCAGCGCCACCTAGCCCTTGAGGAATAAAAAAAAAATACCCCACATACGGTATTTTGTACAAAAAATGTACACTCATTCTAAGTGTGATAACGAAGTCATTTCTGAATATTCTTTTAGTTTCCACCACTCAAAATGTTCACTGGCATCAGACTTATCCAAACATATATATATATTTTTATTTATTTTTGATAGCCTCTATGGACATTAAAAGCAATATCGTGAATGAAGGATATGCTTAATAACTCCACGGTACATGCTCCAAAAAAAATCCCACACTTGACATGTATGCTTATAATCAAGGCCTTAAGGTATCTCTATGACAACATTCAGTTATAAATACAGCGCCACCTAGCCCTTGAGGCTTATATAAAAAAAAATAAAAAATACCCCACATACGGTATTTTGTACAAAAAATGTACACTCATTCTAAGTGTGATAACTAAGTCATTTATGAATATTCTTTTAGTTTCCACCACTCAAATTGTTCACTGGCTTGACACCGATCCAAACGTATGTACGTTTCCATTTTGTTTTATTCATTTTTGATTGCCCCTTTGGACAATAAAAGTAACATTGTGCAATGAGTACAACGAGCGATGATGTGTATATACACTTTTACAAAAAAATACCAATCAGGGCAACTCATTGCCTAAAAATAAAAAAGGACGCTGATTTTTGCAGGTCTTAACAATCACCAAAACCCGTTGAGCTTGACACACACACTGGCAAAAAAATATTCTACATGTAAACGTTTATTATGCCATTTTCAAAGAAATTTTGCTTCCAATATGCCAGTACCCCAATGTGCCAGTACCCCAACATGCAAGTACCACAACGTGCAAGGACCCCAACGTGGCCCGGGCTGCGAGGGCCCTTTATAGCTGCTCGCAGCTCTAGTTAGGGCCCGAGCAGCTACCGCTGCGAGGTCCCTATTGTTTTTCGATCGGATTATTATTATTATTATTATTATTATTCTTCTTCTCCGTAAACGATCACGATTTTGGGTACCTAAACATTTACGAAAACTCACCAAACTTTGCACACTCCTCAGGCCCGGCGAAAAATTTGATATTATGAAGTCGTCATAACAACGCGACTCTATAGCGCCCCCTAGCATAGAAAAATAAAAACCAAGCCCGGCATGTTTGAGCTAGAGCAACGAAAATTGGCAGGCACGTGTAGCACCCCGAGACGCACAAAAAAGTCTAATGGGACCATGTAGCTAAAATGTACAGGAAGTGAGCTATGAATTTTTTAATGTCCCACTTTTGACAATTTTTGCACATTCACAGGGGGCAGACTTTTGCCCACTTCTCCTACACGTTTCATCCGACTGAGTTAAGACTTGGCCTGGACCATGTCAAGACCTGAGCCAACAACAGACGGAAAAATCTTGACTTTTGGAAATACTATATGATGAGGGCGGGGCATCAAAATGTGTGTTTCGCAATGAAAAAGGATATGCTTGATAACTCCCCGGTACATGCTCCAAAAAATCCCAAACTTGACATGTATGTTTATCGTCAAGGCCTGAAGTTATCTCTATGACAACATTCAGTTATATATGCAGCGCCACCTAGCCCTTGAGGCATGAAAAAAAAATACCCCACATACGGTATTTTGTACAAAAAATGTAAACTCATTGTAAGTGTGATAACAAAGTCATTTAAGAATATTCTTTTAGTTTCCACCACTCAAAATGTTCACTGGCATCAGACTTATCCAAACATATATATATTTTTATTTATTTTTGATAGCCTCTATGGACATTAAAAGCAATATCGTGAATGAAGGATATGCTTAATAACTCCACGGTACATGCTCCAAAAAAAAATCCCACACTTGACATGTATGCTTATAATCAAGGCCTGAAGGTATCTCTCTGACAACATTCAGTTATAAATACAGCGCCACCTAGCCCTTGAGGCTTATATATATAAAAAAAAAAAATACCCCACATACGGTATTTTGTACAAAAAATGTACACTCATTCTAAGTGTGATAACTAAGTCATTTATGAATAATCTTTTAGTTTCCACCACTCAAATTGTTCACTGGCTTCACACCGATCCAAACGTATGTACGTTTCCATTTTGTTTTATTCATTTTTGATTGCCCCTTTGGACAATAAAAGTAACATTGTGCAATGAGTACAACGAGCGATGATGTGTATATACACTTTTACAAAAAAATACCAATCAGGGCAACTCATTGCCTAAAAATAAAAAAGGACGCTGATTTTTGCAGGTCTTAACAATCACCAAAACCCGTTGAGCTTGACACACACACTGGCAAAAAAATATTCTACATGTAAACGTTTATTATGCCATTTTCAAAGAAATTTTGCTTCCAATATGCCAGTACCCCAACGTGCCAGTACCCCAACGTGCCAGTACCCTAACGTGCAAGTACCCCAACGTTCAAGTACCCCAACGTGCAAGGACTCCAACGTGGCCCGGGCTGCGAGGGCCCTTTATAGCTGCTCGCAGCTCTAGTTAGGGCCCGAGCAGCGACCGCTGCGAGGTCCCTATTGTTTTTGTAAAAATTATTATTATTATTATTATTATTATTAGGGCCCGAGCAGCGACCGCTGCGAGGTCCCTATTGTTCGAATTATTATTATTATTATTATTATTCTTCTCCGTAAACGATCGCATTTTTGAGGACCTAAACATTCACGAAAACTCACCAAACTTTGCACACTCCTCAGGCCCGGCGAAAAATTTTATATTATGAAGTCGTCATAACAACGCGACTCTATAGCGCCCCCTAGCGTAGAAAAATAAAAACCAAGCCTGGCACGTTTGAGCTAGAGCAACGAAAATTGGCAGGCACGTGTAGCACCCCGAGACGCACAAAAAAGTCTATTGGGACCATGTAGCTAAAATGTACAGGAAATTAGCTATGAATTTTTTAATGTCCAATTTTGGCCTATTTTGGCACATTCACTGTGGTCATGCTTTTTCCCCCTTTGCAAACATTTTTCATCCAGTTGACTTCAAAATTGGCATTTATCATCTCAAGACCTGAGACAACAACTGGGCAAAAAACCTTGACTTTTTGAAATACTATATGACGGGGGCGGGGCATCAAATATTGCCTTGAAAATTTCATTTGTCCAGAAAGAGCAAATGCTTAATAACTCCCATGTTCAAGCTCCGAAAAATCTCAAACTTCTCAGACAACGTAATAGTCACGGCCTGAAAACATCTATATGATAAAATTCAGTTATACATATAGCGCCACCTAGTGGTAACAATAAATGTCATACTTTACGTTTTTAGCTACTGTGCTGAGCTCGTTGAAGGGATCCATTTGAAAATTGGTCAGAAAAGGCTTAAGATGTTGATCATGCCCCACACCGAATATTGTAACTTTTCGCCAAAGGGCGTGGCCGCTACGGTGCCGCAAAGTCTGAAGATTTTTCGTGACAATAAAAGCTGCATGAACTTGACCGAGATGATCCTATCTTCTCAAAATTTCACACATTTGATGAGAGTCCAGCCCTAAAGACATCTACTGACTTATATTTCATCTAACTGATAGCGCCACCTAGTGGCATTTTTTTTTTCTTACGAATTTTCTTCTACGTTTTTGTCCAAACACGTTAACTGGACCTACCTCAGATTTGCTCAGATGAGGGTTTCGGCCTTCATGATGTCACAACACGAAGTTTGTGAGTTTTCGTGAATTGCTGTGGGCGTGGCTAAGCGCTGTTCGCCAAGAAAACAATGCCGGTTTTGAGGGTCTAAACATGCACAGAAACTCATGAAACTTGGCACACACATCTGGCCTGGTAAAATTAGCAATATTTTAATGTTGATTGTGCTATTTTTACAAAAATGACTCAATAGCGCCCCCTAGAAAATTTTAACGAAGCAGCCCCGGTTGTACGTTTAAGCAAGAACGACAAATATTTTTAGGTGTATGAGGGAGCCCAAGACCTACAAAAAAGTCTCTTGGAACCATATGCTAAAATGAACAGGAAGTGAGCTATGAATTTTTGAATGTCCCATTTTTGATGATTTTTGCACATTTACAGGGGGCATACTTTTGCCCACTTCTTCTCCACGTTTCATCCGACTGAGTTAAGACTTGACCTGGACAATGTCAAGACCTGAGCCAACGACAGGGGGGAAAATCTTGACTTTTCGAAATACTATATGATGAGGGCGTGGCATCAAAATTTGTGTTTCACAATGAAAAAGGATATGCTTGATAACTCCCCGGTACATGCTCCAAAAAATCCCAAACTTGACATGTATGTTTATCGTCAAGGCCTGAAGTTATCTCTATGACAACATTCAGTTATATATGCAGCGCCACCTAGCCCTTGAGGCATAAAAAAAAAATACCCCACATACGGTATTTTGTACAAAAAATGTCAACTCATTCTAAGTGTGATAACTCAGTCATTTATGAATATTCTTTTAGTTTCCACCACTCAAAATGTTCACTGGCATCAGACTTATCCAAACATATATATATTTTTATTTATTTTTGATAGCTTCTGTGGACATTAAAAGCATTATCGTGAATGAAGGATATGCTTAATAACTCCACGATACATGCTCCAAAAAAAATCCCACACTTGACATGTATGCTTATAATCAAGGCCTGAAGGTATCTCTATGACAACATTCAGTTATAAATACAGCGCCATCTAGCCCTTGAGGCATATTATATAAATAAAATAAAAAAACACATACGGTATTTTGTACAAAAAATGTAAACTCATTCTAAGTGTGATAACTAAGTCATTTATGAATATTCTTTTAGTTTCCACCACTCAAATTGTTCACTGGCTTCACACCGATCCAAACGTATGTACGTTTCCATTTTGTTTTATTCATTTTTGATTGCCCCTTTGGACAATAAAAGTAACATTGTGCAATGAGTACAACGAGCGATGATGTCTATATACACTTTTACAAAAAATACCAATCAGGGCAACTCATTGCCTAAAAATAAAAAAGGACGCTGATTTTTGCAGGTCTTAACAATCACCAAAACCCGTTGAGCTTGACACAGACTGGCAAAAAAAAATTCTACATGTAAACGTTTATTATGCCATTTTCAAATAAATTTTGCTTCCAATATGCCAGTACCCCAACGTGCCAGTACCCTAACGTGCAAGTACCCCAACGTGCAAGGACCCCAACGTGGCCCGGGCTGCGAGGGCCCTTTATAGCTGCTCGCAGCTCTAGTTAGGGCCCGAGCAGCTACCGCTGCGAGGTCCCTATTGTTTTTCGATCGGATTATTATTATTATTATTAGGGCCCGAGCAGCGACCGCTGCGAGGTCCCTATTGTTTTTGTAAAAATTATTATTATTATTATTATTATTAGGGCCCGAGCAGCGACCGCTGCGAGGTCCCTATTGTTTTTCGTCGAATTATTATTATTATTATTATTATTATTCTTCTTCTTCTTCTTCTTCTTCTTCTCCGTAAACGATCGCATTTTTGAGGACCTAAACATTCACGAAAACTCACCAAACTTTGCACACTCCTCAGGCCCGGCGAAAAATTTTATATTATGAAGTCGTCATAACAACGCGACTCTATAGCGCCCCCTAGCGTAGAAATATAAAAACCAAGCCTGGCACGTTTGAGCTAGAGCAACGAAAATTGGCAGGCACGTGTAGCACCCCGAGACGCACAAAAAAGTCTATTGGGACCATGTAGCTAAAATGTACAGGAAATGAGCTATGAATTTTTTTATGTCCAATTTTGGCCTATTTTGGCACATTCACTGTGGTCATGCTTTTTCCCCCTATGCAAACATTTTTCATCCAATTCACATCAAACTTGGCATTTATCATCGCAAGACCTGAGAGAACAACTGGGCAAAAAGTCTTGCCTTTTAGAAATACTATATGATGGGGGCGGGGCATCAAATATTGTCTTTAAAATTTCATTTGTCCAGAAAGAGCAAATGCTTAATAACTCCCATGTTCAAGCTCCAAAAAATCTCAAACTTCTCAGGCAACGTAATAGTCACGGCCTGAAAACATCTATATGATAAAATTCAGTTATACATATAGCACCACCTAGTGGTAACAATAAATGTCATACTTTACGTTTTTAGCTACTGCGCTGAGCTCGTTGAAGGGATCCAGTTGAAAGTTGGTCAGAAAATCCTTAAGATGTTGATCATGCCCCACACCGAATATTTTAACTTTTCGCCAAAGGGCGTGGCCGCTACGGTGCCGCAAAGTCTGAAGATTTTTCGTGACAAAAAAAGCTGCATGAACTTGACCGAGATGATCCAATCTTCTCAAAATTTCACACATTTGATGAGAGTCCAGCCCTAAAGACATCTACGTACTTATATTTCATCTTACTGATAGCGCCACCTAGTGGCAATTTTTTTTCTTACGAATGTTCTTGTACATTTTTCTCCAAACACGTGAACTGGACCAACCTCATATTTGCTCAGATGAGGGTTTCGGCCTTCATGATGTCACAACACAAAGTTTGTGAGTTTTCGCGAATCACTGTGGGCGTGGCTAAGCACTGTTCGCCAAGAAAACAACGCCAGTTTTGATGGTCTAAACATGCGCAGAAACTCATGAAACTTGGCACACACATCTGGCCTGATAAAATGAGCAATATTTTATTGTTGATTGTGCTATTTTTACAAAAATGACTCAATAGCGCCCCCTAGAAGTTTTTAACGAAGCAGCCCCGGTTGTACGTTTAAGCAAGAACAACGAATATTTTTAGGTGTATGAGGGAGCACAAGACCTACAAAAAAGTCTCTTGGACCCATATGCTAAAATGAACAGGAAGTGAGCTACGAATTTTTAAATGTCCCATTTTTGACAATTTTTGCACATTCACAGGGCGCAGACTTTTGCCCACTTCTCCTACACGTTTCATCTGACTGAGTTAAGACTTGACCTGGACCATGTCAAGACCTGAGCCAACGACAGGGGGAAAAATCTTGACCTTTCGAAATACTATATGATGAAGGCGGGGCATCAAAATTTGTGTTTCGCACTGAAATAGGATATGCTTAATAACTCCCCGGTACATGCTCCAAAAAATCCCAAACTTGACATGTATGTTTATCGTCAAGGCCTGAAGCTATCTCTATGACAACATTCAGTTATATATGCAGCGCCACCTAGCCCTTGAGGCATAAAAAAAAAATACCCCACATACGGTATTTTGTACAAAAAATGTAAACTCATTCTAAGTGTGATAACTAAGTCATTTATGAATATTCTTTTAGTTTCCACCACTCAAAATGTTCACTGGCATCAGACTTATCCAAACATATATATATTTTTATTTATTTTTGATAGCCTCTGTGGACATTAAAAGCAATATCGTGAATGAAGGATATGCTTAATAACTCCACGGTACATGCTCCAAAAAAAATCCCACACTTGACATGTATGCTTATAATCAAGGCCTGAAGGTATCTCGATGACAACATTCAGTTATAAATACAGCGCCACCTAGCCCTTGAGGCTTATATAAAAAAAAAACCCCACATACGGTATTTTGTACAAAAAAATGTAAACTCATTCTAAGTGTGATGACTAAGTCATTTCTGAATATTCTTTTAGTTTCCACCACTCAAATTGTTCACTGGCTTCACACCGATCCAAACGTATGTACGTTTCCATTTTGTTTTATTCATTTTTGATTGCCCCTTTGGACAATAAAAGTAACATTGTGCAATGAGTACAACGAGCGATGATGTATATATACACTTTTACAAAAAATACCAATCAGGGCAACTCATTGCCTAAAAATAAAAAAGGACGCTGATTTTTGCAGGTCTTAACAATCACCAAAACCCATTGAGCTTGACACACACTGGCAAAAAAAATATTCTACATGTAAACGTTTATTATGCCATTTTCAAAGAAATTTTGCTTCCAATATGCCAGTACCCCAACGTGCCAGTACCCTAACGTGCAAGTACCCCAACGTGCAAGGACTCCAACGTGGCCCGGGCTGCGAGGGCCCTTTATAGCTGCTCGCAGCTCTAGTTATTATTATTATTCTTTATTCTCCGCAAACAATCGCGATTTTGGGTACCTAAATATTCACGAAAACTCACCGAACTTTGCACACTCCTCAGGTCCGGCGAAAAATTTGATATTATGAAGTCGTTATAACAACGCGACTCTATAGCGCCCCCTAGCATAGAAAAATAAAAACCAAGCCCGGCACGTTTGAGCTAGAGCAACGAAAATTGGCAGGCACGTGTAGCACCCCGAGACGCACAAAAAAGTCTATTGGGACCATGTAGCTAAAATGTACAGGAAGTGAGCTATGAATTTTTTTATGTACAATTTTGGCCTATTTTGGCACATTCACTGTGGTCATGCTTTTTCCCCCTTTGCAAACATTTTTCATCCAATTGACTTCAAACTTGGGATTTATCATCTCAAGACCTGAGAGAACAACTGGGCAAAACATCTTGCCTTTTTGAAATACTATATGACGGGGGCGGGGCATCAAATATTGCCTTTAAAATTTCATTTGTCCAGAAAGAGCAAATGCTTAATAACTCCCATGTTCAAGCTCCAAAAAATCTCAAACTTCTCAGGCAACGTAATAGTCACGGCCTGAAAACATCTATATGATAAAATTCAGTTATACATATAGCGCCACCTAGTGGTTACAATAAATGTCATACTTTACGTTTTTAGCTACTGTGCTGAGCTTGTTGAAGGGATCCATTTGAAAATTGGTCAGAAAAGCCTTAAGATGTTGATCATGCCCCACACCGAATATTGTAACTTTTCGCCAAAGGGCGTGGCCGCTACGGTGACGCAAAGTCTGAAGATTTTTCGTGAAAATAAAAGCTGCATTAACTTGACCGAGATGATCCTATCTTCTCAAAATTTCACACATTTGATGAGAGTCCAGGCCTAAAGACATCTACTGACTTATATTTCATCTAACTGATAGCGCCACCTAGTGGCAATTTTTTTTCTTACGAATTTTCTTCTACGTTTTTCTCCAAACACGTTAACTGGACCTACCTCATATTTGCTCAGATGAGGGTTTCGGCCTTCATGATGTCACAACACGAAGTTTGTGAGTTTTTGCGAATTGCTATGGGCGTGGCTAAGCGCTGTTCTCCAAGAAAACAACGCCAGTTTTGAGGGTCTAAACATGCACAGAAACTCATGAAACTTGGTACACACATCTGGCCTGGTAAAATGAGCAATATTTTATTGTTGATTGTGCTATTTTTACAAAAATGACTCAATAGCGCCCCCTCGAAATTTTTAACGAAGCAGCCCCGGTTGTACGTTTAAGCAAGAACGACGAATATTTTTAGGTGTATGAGGGAGCCCAAGACCTACAAAAAAGTCTCTTGTACCCATATGCTAAAATGAACAGGAAGTGAGCTACGAATTTTTGAATGTCCCATTTTTGACGATTTTTGCACATTCACAGGGGGCAGACTTTTGCCCACTTATCCTACACGTTTCATCCGACTGAGTTAAGACTTGGCCTGGACCATGTCAAGACCTGAGCCAACGACAGGGGGAAACATTTTTACTTTTCGAAATACTATATGATGAGGGCGGGGCATCAAAATTTGTGTTTCGCAATGAAAAAGGATATGCTTGATAACTCCCCGGTACATACTCCAAAAAATCCCAAACTTGACATGTATGTTTATCGTCAAGGCCTGAAGTTATCTCTATGACAACATTCAGTTATATATGCAGCGCCACCTAGCCCTTGAGGCATGAAAAAAAAATACCCCACATACGGTATTTTGTACAAAAAATGTAAACTCATTCTAAGTGTGATAACTAAGTCATTTATGAATATTCTTTTAGTTTCCACCACTCAAAATGTTCACTCGCATCAGACTTATCCAAACATATATATATTTTTATTTATTTTTGATAGCCTCTATGGACATTAAAAGCAATATCGTGAATGAAGGATATGCTTAATAACTCCACGGTACATGCTCCAAAAAAAATCCCACACTTGACATGTATGCTTATAATCAAGGCCTGAAGGTATCTCTATGACAACATTCAGTTATAAATACAGCGCCACCTAGCCCTTGAGGCTTATATTAAAAAAAAGAAAAATACCCCACATACGGTATTTTGTACAAAAAATGTACACTCATTCTAAGTGTGATAACTAAGTCATTTATGAATATTCTTTTAGTTTCCACCACTCAAATTGTTCACTGGCTTCACACCGATCCAAACGTATGTACGTTTCCATTTTGTTTTATTCATTTTTGATTGCCCCTTTGGACAATAAAAGTAACATTGTGCAATGAGTACAATGAGCGATGATGTGTATATACACTTTTACAAAAAATACCAATCAGGGCAACTCATTGCCTAAAAATAAAAAAGGACGCTGATTTTTGCAGGTCTTAAGAATCACCAAAACCCGTTGAGCTTGACACACACACTGGCAAAAAAATATTCTACATGTAAACGTTTATTATGCCATTTTCAAAGAAATATTGCTTCCAATATGCCAGTACCCCAACGTGCCAGTACCCCAACGTGCCAGTACCCCAACGTGCAAGTACCCCAACGTGCAAGGACCCCAACGTGGCCCGGGCTGCGAGGGCCCTTTATAGCTGCTCGCAGCTCTAGTTAGGGCCCGAGCAGCTACCGCTGCGAGGTCCCTATTGTTTTTCGATCGGATTATTATTAGGGCCCGAGCAGCGACCGCTGCGAGGTCCCTATTGTTTTTGTAAAAATTATTATTATTATTATTATTATTATTATTAGGGCCCGAGCAGCGACCGCTGCGAGGTCCCTATTGTTTTTGTAAAAATTATTATTATTATTATTATTATTATTATTATTCTTCTTCTTCTTCTTCTTCTTTATTCTCCGCAAACAATCGCGATTTTGGGTACCTAAATATTCACGGAAACTCACCAAACTTTGCACACTCCTCAGGTCCGGCGAAAAATTTGATATTATGAAGTCGTTATAACAACGCGACTCTATAGCGCCCCCTAGCGTAGAAAAATAAAAACCAAGCCCGACACGTTTGAGCTAGAGCAACGAAAATTGGCAGGCACGTGTAGCACCCCGAGACGCACAAAAAAGTCTATTGGGACCATGTAGCTAAAATGTACAGGAAGTGAGCTATGAATTTTTTAATGTCCAATTTTGGCCTATTTTGGCACATTCACTGTGGTCATGCTTTTTCCCCCTTTGCAAACATTTTTCATCCAATTGACTTCAAACTTGGCATTTATCATCTCAAGACCTAAGAGAAAAGCTGGGCAAAACATCTTGCCTTTTCGAAATACTATACGACGGGGGCGGAGCATCAAATATTGCCTTTAAAATTTCATTTGTCCAGAAAGAGCAAATGCTTAATAACTCCCATGTTCAAGCTCCAAAAAATCTCAAACTTCTCAGGCAACGTAATAGTCACAGCCTGAAAACATCTATATGACAAAATTCAGTTATACATATAGCGCCACCTAGTGGTTACAATAAATGTCATACTTTACATTTTTAGCTACTGCGCTGAGCTTGTTGAAGGGATCCATTTGAAAATTGGTCAGAAAAGCCTTAAGATGTTGATCATGCCCCACACCGAATATTGTAACTTTTCGTCAAAGGGCGTGGCCGCTACGGTGACGCAAAATCTGAAGATTTTTCGTGAAAATAAAAGCTGCATTAACTTGACCGAGATGATCCTATCTTCTCAAAATTTCACACATTTGATGAGAGTCCAGCTCTAAAGACATCTACTAACTTACATTTCATCTAACTGATAGCGCCACCTAGTGGCAATTTTTTTTCTTACGAATTTTCTTCTACGTTTTTCTCCAAACACGTTAACTGGACCTACCTCATATTTGCTCAGAGGAGGGTTTCGGCCTTCATGATGTCACAACACGAAGTTTATGAGTTTTCGCGAATTGCTGTAGGCGTGGCTAAGCGCTGTTCGCCAAGAAAACAACGCCAGTTTTGAGGGTCTAAACATGCACAGAAACTCCTGAAACTTGGCACACACATCTGGCCTGGTAAAATGAGCAATATTTTATTGTTGATTGTGCTATTTTTACAAATATTACTCAATAGCGCCCCCTTGAAATTTTTAACGAAGCAGCCCCGGTTGTACGTTTAAGCAAGAACGCCGAATATTTTTAAGTGTATGAGGGAGCCCAAGACCTACAAAAAAGTCTCTTGTACCCATATGCTAAAATGAACAGGAAGTGAGCTACGAATTTTTGAATGTCCCATTTTTGACGATTTTTGCACATTCACAGGGGGCAGACTTTTGCCCACTTCTCCTACACGTTTCATCCGACTGAGTTAAGACTTGGCCTGGACCATGTCAAGACCTGAGCCAACGACAGGGGGAAAAATTTTGACTTTTCGAAATACTATATGATGAGGGCGGGGCATCAAAATTTGTGTTTCACAATGAAAAAGGATATGCTTGATAACTCCCCGGTACATGCTCCAATTAATCCCAAACTTGACATGTATGTTTATCGTCAAGGCCTGAAGTTATCTCTATGACAACATTCAGTTATATATGCAGCGCCACCTCGCCCTTGAGGCATGAAAAAAAAATACCCCACATACGGTATTTTGTACAAAAAATGTACACTCATTCTAAGTGTGATAACTAAGTCATTTATGAATATTTTTTTAGTTTCCACCACTCAAAATGTTCACTGGCATCAGACTTATCCAAACATATATATATTTTTATTTATTTTTGATAGCCTCTATGGACATTAAAAGCAATATCGTGAATGAAGGATATGCTTAATAACTCCACGGTACATGCTCCAAAAAAAAATCCCACACTTGACATGTATGCTTATAATCAAGGCCTGAAGGTATCTCTATGACAACATTCAGTTATAAATACAGCGCCACCTAGCCCTTGAGGCTTATATAAAAAAAAAAAAAATACCCCACATACGGTATTTTGTACAAAAAATGTACACTCATTCTAAGTGTGATAACTAAGTCATTTATGAATATTCTTTTAGTTTCCACCACTCAAATTGTTCACTGGCTTCACACCGATCCAAACGTATGTACGTTTCCATTTTGTTTTATTCATTTTTGATTGCCCCTTTGGACAATAAAAGTAACATTGTGCAATGAGTACAACGAGCGATGATGTGTATATACACTTTTACAAAAAAATACCAATCAGGGCAACTCATTGCCTAAAAATAAAAAAGGACGCTGATTTTTGCAGGTCTTAACAATCACCAAAACCCGTTGAGCTTGACACACACACTGGCAAAAAAATATTCTACATGTAAACGTTTATTATGCCATTTTCAAAGAAATTTTGCTTCCAATATGCCAGTACCCCAACGTGCCAGTACCCCAACGTGCAAGTACCCCAACGTGCAAGGACCCCAACGTGGCCCGGGCTGCGAGGGCCCTTTATAGCTGCTCGCAGCTCTAGTTATTATTATTCTTCTTCTTCTTCTTCTTTATTCTCCGCAAACAATCGCGATTTTGGGTACCTAAATATTCACGAAAACTCACCAAACTTTGCACACTCCTCAGGTCCGGCGAAAAATTTGATATTATGAAGTCGTTATAACAACGCGGCTCTATAGCGCCCCCTAGCGTAGAAAAATAAAAACCAAGCCCGACACGTTTGAGCTAGAGCAACGAAAATTGGCAGGCACGTGTAGCACCCCGAGACGCACAAAAAAGTCTATTGGGACCATGTAGCTAAAATGTACAGGAAGTGAGCTATGAATTTTTTAATGTCCAATTTTGGCCTATTTTGGCACATTCACTGTGGTCATGCTTTTTCCCCCTTTGCAAACATTTTTCATCCAATTGACTTCAAACTTGGCATTTATCATCTCAAGACCTAAGAGAACAGCTGGGCAAAACATCTTGCCTTTTCGAAATACTATACGACGGGGGCGGAGCATTAAATATTGCCTTTAAAATTTCATTTGTCCAGAAAGAGCAAATGCTTAATAACTCCCATGTTCAAGCTCCAAAAAATCTCAAACTTCTCAGGCAACGTAATAGTCACAGCCTGAAAACATCTATATGACAAAATTCAGTTATACATATAGCGCCACCTAGTGGTGACAATAAATGTCATACTTTACGTTTTTAGCTACTGCGCTGAGCTCGTTGAAGGGATCCAGTTGAAAGTTGGTCAGAAAAGCCTTAAGATGTTGATCATGCCCAACACCGAATATTGTAACTTTTCGCCAAAGGGCGTGGCCGCTACGGTGCCGCAAAATCTGAAGATTTTTCGTGACAATAAAAGCTGCATGAACTTGACCGAGATGATCCTATCTTCTCAAAATTTCACACATTTGATGAGAGTCCAGCCCTAAAGACATCTACGAACTTATATTTCATCTTACTGATAGCGCCACCTAGTGGCAATTTTTTTTCTTACGAATTTTCTTGTACATTTTTTCTCCAAACACGTTAACTGGACCAACCTCATATTTGCTCAGATGAGGGTTTCGGCCTTCATGATGTCACAACACGAAGTTTGTGAGTTTTCGCGAATCGCTGTGGGCGTGGCTAAGCACTGTTCGCCAAGAAAACAACGCCAGTTTTGAGGGTCTAAACATGCGCAGAAACTCATGAAACTTGGCACACACATCTGGCCTGGTAAAATGAACAATATATTATTGTTGATTGTGCTATTTTTACAAAAATGACTCAATAGCGCCCCCTCGAAATTTTTAACGAAGCAGCCCCGGTTGTACGTTTAAGCAAGAACGACGAATATTTTTAGGTGTATGAGGGAGCCCAAGACCTACAAAAAAGTCTCTTGTACCCATATGCTAAAATGAACAGGAAGT
Organism: Festucalex cinctus; assembly: GCF_051991245.1. Taxonomy (NCBI): domain Eukaryota; kingdom Metazoa; phylum Chordata; class Actinopteri; order Syngnathiformes; family Syngnathidae; genus Festucalex; species Festucalex cinctus. The sequence continues at coordinate 670,987 of NC_135425.1, forward strand.
GAGCTACGAATTTTTGAATGTCCCATTTTTGACGATTTTTGCACATTCACAGGGGGCAGACTTTTGCCCACTTCTCCCACACGTTTCATCCGACTGAGTTAAGACTTGGCCTGGACCATGTCAAGACCTGAGCCAACGACAGGGGGAAAAATTTTGACTTTTCGAAATACTATATGATGAGGGTGGGGCATCAAAATTTGTGTTTCGCAATGTAAAAGGATATGCTTGATAACTCCCCGGGACATGCTCCAAAAAATCCCAAACTTGACATGTATGTTTATCGTCAAGGCCTGAAGTTATCTCTATGACAACATTCAGTTATATATGCAGCGCCACCTAGCCCTTGAGGCATGAAAAAAAATACCCCACATACGGTATTTTGTACAAAAAATGTCAACTCATTCTAAGTGTGATAACGAAGTCATTTATGAATATTCTTTTAGTTTCCACCACTCAAAATGTTCACTGGCATCAGACTTATCCAAACATATATATATTTTTATTTATTTTTGATAGCCTCTATGGACATTAAAAGCAATATCGTGAATGAAGGATATGCTTAATAACTCCACGGTACATGCTCCAAAAAAAATCCCACACTTGACATGTATGCTTATAATCAAGGCCTGAAGGTATCTCTATGACAACATTCAGTTATAAATACAGCGCCACCTTGCCCTTGAGGCTTATATAAAAAAAAATAAAAATACCCCACAAACGGTATTTTGTACAAAAAATGTACACTCATTCTAAGTGTGATAACTAAGTCATTTATGAATATTCTTTTAGTTTCCACCACTCAAATTGTTCACTGGCTTCACACCGATCCAAACGTATGTACGTTTCCATTTTGTTTTATTCATTTTTGATTGCCCCTTTGGACAATAAAAGTAACATTGTGCAATGAGTACAACGAGCGATGATGTGTATATACACTTTTACAAAAAAATACCAATCAGGGCAACTCATTGCCTAAAAATAAAAAAGGACGCTGATTTTTGCAGGTCTTAACAATCACCAAAACCCGTTGAGCTTGACACACACACTGGCAAAAAAATATTCTACATGTAAACGTTTATTATGCCATTTTCAAAGAAATTTTGCTTCCAATATGCCAGTACCCCAATGTGCCAGTACCCCAACGTGCAAGTACCCCAACGTGCAAGGACCCCAACGTGGCCCGGGCTGCGAGGGCCCTTTATAGCTGCTCGCAGCTCTAGTTAGGGCCCGAGCAGCGACCGCTGCGAGGTCCCTATTGTTTTTGTAAAAATTATTATTATTATTATTATTAGGGCCCGAGCAGCTACCGCTGCGAGGTCCCTATTGTTTTTCGATCGGATTATTATTATTATTATTATTATTATTATTCTTTTTCTCCGTAAACGATCACGATTTTGGGTACCTAAACATTTACGAAAACTCACCAAACTTTGCACACTCCTTAGGCCCGGCGAAAAATTTGATATTATGAAGTCGTCATAACAACGCGACTCTATAGCGCCCCCTAGCATAGAAAAATAAAAACCAAGCCCGGCATGTTTGAGCTAGAGCAACGGAAATTGGCAGGCACGTGTAGCACCCCGAGACGCACAAAAAAGTCTATTGGGACCATGTAGCTAAAATGTACAGGAAGTGAGCTATGAATTTTTTAATGTCCAATTTTGGCCTATTTTGGCACATTCACTGTGGTCATGCTTTTTCCCCCTTTGCAAACATTTTTCATCCAATTGACTTCAAACTTGGCATTTATCATCTCAAGACCTGAGAGAACAACTGGGGAAAAAATCTTGCCTTTTCGAAATACTATATGACGGGGGCGGGGCATCCAATATTGCCTTTAAAATTTCATTTGTCCAGAAAGAGCAAATGCTTAATAACTCCCATGTTCAAGCTCCAAAAAATCTCAAACTTATCAGGCAACTTAATAGTCACGGCCTGAAAACATCTATATGATAAAATTCAGTTATCCATGTAGCGCCACCTAGTGGTAACAATAATTGTCAGACTTTACGTTTTTAGCTACTGTGCTGAGCTCGTTGAAGGGATCCAGTTGAAAATTGGTCAGAAAAGCCTTAAGATGTTGATCATGCCCCACACCGAATATTGTAACTTTTCGCCAAAGGGCGTGGCCGCTACGGTGCCGCAAAGTCTGAAGATTTCTCGTGACAACAAAAGCTGCATTAACTTGACCGAGATGATGCTATCTTCTCAAAATTGTACACAATTGATGAGAGTCCAGCTCTAAAGACATCTACTAACTTACATTTCATCTAACTGATAGCGCCACCTAGTGGCAATTTTTTTTCTTACGAATTTTCTTCTACGTTTTTCTCCAAACACGTTAACTGGACCTACCTCATATTTGCTCAGATGAGGGTTTCGGCCTTCATGATGTCACAACACGAAGTTTGTGAGTTTTCGCGAGTCGCTGTGGGCGTGGCTAAGCGCTGTTCGCCAAGAAAACAACGCCAATTTTGAGGGCCTAAACTGGCACAGAAACACACGAAACTTGGCACACACAGCTGGCCTGGCAAAATGAGCAATTTTTTATCGCCGATTGTGCTATTTTTACAAAAATGACTCAATAGCGCCCCCTAGAAATCTTTAACGAAACAGCCCCAGTTGTACGTTTAAGCAAGAACGACGAATATTTTTAGGTGTATGAGGGAGCCCAAGACCTACAAAAAAGTCTCTTGTACCCATATGCTAAAATGAACAGGAAGTGAGCTACGAATTTTTGAATGTCCCATTTTTGACGATTTTTGCACATTCACAGGGGGCAGACTTTTGCCCACTTCTCCTACACGTTTCATCCGACTGAGTTAAGACTTGGCCTGGACCATGTCAAGACCTGAGCCAACGACAGGGGGAAAAATTTTGACTTTTCGAAATACTATATGATGAGGGCGGGGCATCAAAATTTGTGTTTCACAATGAAAAAGGATATGCTTGATAACTCCCCGGTACATGCTCCAAAAAATCCCAAACTTGACATGTATGTTTATCGTCAAGGCCTGAAGTTATCTCTATGACAACATTCAGTTATATATGCAGCGCCACTTAGCCCTTGAGGCATGAAAAAAAAATACCCCACATAAGGTATTTTGTACAAAAAATGTACACTCATTCTAAGTGTGATAACTAAGTCATTTATGAATATTTTTTTAGTTTCCACCACTCAAAATGTTCACTGGCATCAGACTTATCCAAACATATATATATTTTTATTTATTTTTGATAGCCTCTATGGACATTAAAAGCAATATCGTGAATGAAGGATATGCTTAATAACTCCACGGTACATGCTCCAAAAAAAATCCCACACTTGACATGTATGCTTATAATCAAGGCCTGAAGGTATCTCAATGACAACATTCAGTTATAAATACAGCGCCACCTAGCCCTTGAGGCTTATATAAAAAAAAAAACACATACGGTATTTTGTACAAAAAATGTAAACTCATTCTAAGTGTGATGATTAAGTAATTTATGAATATTCTTTTAGTTTCCACCACTCATATTGTTCACTGGCTTCACACCGATCCAAACGTACGTACGTTTGCATTTTGTTTTATTCATTTTTGATTGCCCCTTTGGACAATAAAAGTAACATTGTGCAATGAGTACAACGAGCGATGATGTATATATACACTTTTACAAAAAATACCAATCATGGCAACTCATTGCCTAAAAATAAAAAAGGACGCTGATTTTTGCAGGTCTTAACAATCCCCAAAACCCGTTGAGCTTGACACACACTGGCAAAAAAAATATTCTACATGTAAACGTTTATTATGCCATTTTCAAAGAAATTTTGCTTCCAATATGCCAGTACCCCAACGTGCCAGTACCCTAACGTGCAAGTACCCCAACGTGCAAGGACTCCAACGTGGCCCGGGCTGCGAGGGCCCTTTATAGCTGCTCGCAGCTCTAGTTATTATTATTCTTCTTCTTCTTCTTCTTCTTTATTCTCCGCAAACGATCGCGATTTTGGGTACCTAAACATTCACGAAAACTCACCGAACTTTGCACACTCCTCAGGCCCGGCGAAAAATTTGATATTATTAAGTCGTCATAACAATGCGACTCGATAGCGCCCCCTAGCGTAGAAAAATAAAAACCAAGCCCGGCACGTTTGAGCTAGAGCAACAAAAATTGGCAGGCACGTGTAGCACCCCGAGACGCACAAAAAAGTCTATTGGGACCATGTAGCTAAAATGTACAGGAAGTGAGCTATGAATTTTTTTATGTCCAATTTTGGCCTATTTTGGCACATTCACTGTGGTCATGCTTTTTCCCCCTTTGCAAACATTTTTCATCCAATTGACTTCAAACTTGGCATTTATCATCTCAAGACCTGAGAGAAAAACTGGGCAAAACATCTTGCCTTTTTGAAATACTATATGACGGGGGCGGGGCATCAAATATTGCCTTTAAAATTTCATTTGTCCAGAAAGAGCAAATGCTTAATAACTCCCATGTTCAAGCTCCAAAAAATCTCAAACTTCTCAGGCAACGTAATAGTCACGGCCTGAAAACATCTATATGATAAAATTCAGTTATACATATAGCGCCACCTAGTGGTTACAATAAATGTCATACTTTACGTTTTTAGCTACTGTGCTGAGCTTGTTGAAGGGATCCATTTGAAAATTGGTCAGAAAAGGCTTAAGATGTTGATCATGCCCCACACCGAATATTGTAACTTTTCGCCAAAGGGCGTGGCCGCTACGGTGACGCAAAGTCTGAAGATTTTTCGTGAAAATAAAAGCTGCATTAACTTGACCGAGATGATCCTATCTTCTCAAAATTTCACACATTTGATGAGAGTCCAGCCCTAAAGACATCTACTGACTTATATTTCATCTAACTGATAGCGCCACCTAGTGGCAATTTTTTTTATTACGAATTTTCTTCTACGTTTTTCTCCAAACACGTTAACTGGACCTACCTCATATTTGCTCAGATGAGGGTTTCGGCCTTCATGATGTCACAACACGAAGTTTGTGAGTTTTCGCGAATTGCTGTGGGTGTGGCTAAGCGCTGTTCGCCAAGAAAACAACGCCAGTTTTGAGGGTCTAAACATGCACAGAAACTCATGAAACCTGGCACACACATCTGGCCTGGTAAAATGAGCAATATTTTATTGTTGATTGTGCTATTTTTACAAAAATGACTCAATAGCGCCCCCTAGAAGTTTTTAACGAAGCAGCCCCGGTTGTACGTTTAAGCAAGAACGACGAATATTTTTAGGTGTATGAGGGAGCCCAAGACCTACAAAAAAGTCTCTTGGACCCATATGCTAAAATGAACAGGAAGTGAGCTACGAATTTTTGAATGTCCCATTTTTGACAATTTTTGCACATTCACAGGGCGCAGACTTTTGCCCACTTCTCCTACACGTTTCATCTGACTGAGTTAAGACTTGACCTGAACCATGTCAAGACCTGAGCCAACGACAGGGGGAAAAATCTTGACCTTTCGAAATACTATATGATGAAGGCGGGGCATCAAAATTTGTGTTTCGCACTGAAAAAGGATATGCTTAATAACTCCCCGGTACATGCTCCAAAAAATCCCAAACTTGACATGTATGTTTATCGTCAAGGCCTGAAGCTATCTCTATGACAACATTCAGTTATATATGCAGCGCCACCTAGCCCTTGAGGCATAAAAAAAAAATACCCCACATACGGTATTTTGTACAAAAAATGTCAACTCATTCTAAGTGTGATAACTCCCATGTTCAAGCTCCAAAAAATCTCAAACTTCTCAGACAACGTAATAGTCACGGCCTGAAAGCATCTATATGATAAAATTCAGTTATACATATAGCGCCACCTAGTGGTAACAATAAATGTCATACTTTACGTTTTTAGCTACTGTGCCGAGCTCGTTGAAGGGATCCAGTTGAAAATTGGTCAGAAAAGCCTTAAGATGTTGATCATGCCCCACACCGAATATTGTAACTTTTCGCCAAAGGGCGTGGCCGCTACGGTGACGCAAAGTCCGAAAATTTTTCGTGACAATAAAAGCTGCATGAACTTGACCCAGATGATCCTATCTTCTCAAAATTTCACACATTTGATGAGAGTCCAGCCCTTAAGACATCTACGAACTTATATTTCATCTTACTGATAGCGCCACCTAGTGGCAATTTTTTTTCTTACGAATTTTCTTGTACATTTTTCTCCAAACACGTTAACTGGACCAACCTCATATTTGCTCAGATGAGGGTTTCGGCCTTCATGATGTCACAACACGAAGTTTGTGAGTTTTCGCGAATCGCTGTGGCCGTGGCTAAGCACTGTTCGCCAAGAAAACAACGCCAGTTTTGAGGGTCTAAACATGCGCAGAAACTCATGAAACTTGGCACACACATCTGGCCTGGTAAAATGAACAATATTTTATTGTTGATTGTACTATTTTTACAAAAATGACTCAATAGCGCCCCCTAGAAATTTTTAACGAAGCAGCCCCGATTCTACGTTTAAGCAAGATCTACGAAAATTTTTACGTGTATGAGGGAGCCAAAGACCTACAAAAAAGTCTCTTGGACCCATATGCTAAAATGAACAGGAAGTGAGGTACGAATTTTTGAATGTCCCATTTTTGACGATTTTTGCACATTTTCAGGGGGCATACTTTTGCCCACTTCTCCTACATGTTTTATCCGACTGACTTATGACTTGACCTGGACCATGCCAAGACCTGAGCCAACAACAGACGGAAAAATCTTGACTTTTGGAAATACTATATGATGAGCGCGGGGCATCAAAATTTGTGTTTCGCACTGAAAAAGGATATGCTTAATAACTCCCCGATACATGCTCCAAAAAATCCCAAACTTGACATGTATGTTTATCGTCAAGGCCTGAAGGTATCTCTATGACAACATTCAGTTATATATGCAGCGCCACCTCGCCCTTGAGGCAAAACAAAAAAATACCCCACATACGGTATTTTGTACAAAAAATGTAAACTCATTCTAAGTGTGATAACTAAGTCATTTATGAATATTCTTTTACTTTCCACCACTCAAAATGTTCACTGGCATTAGACTTATCCAAACATGTACTTTTTTATTTATTTTTGATAGCCTCTATGGACATTAAAAGCAATATCGTGAATGAAGGATATGCTTAATAACTCCACGGTACATGCTCCAAAAAAATCCCACACTTGACATGTATGTTTAGAGTCAAGGCTTGAAGGTATCCCTATGACAACATTCCATTATATATACAGCGCCACCTAGCCCTAGAGGCATAAAAAAAAATACACCAACTTAACGGTATTTTTACAAAAAAAAAAAAAATCCACATGTCAAGGTTTATCATGCCATTTTCAAAGAAATTCTGCTTCCAATGTGCCGTACCTAAACTTGCCAGTACCCCAACGTGCCAGTACCCCAACGTGCAAGTACCCCAACGTGCAAGTACCCCAACGTCGCCCGGGCTGCGAGGGCCCTTTATAGCTGCTCGCAGCTCTAGTTAGGGCCCGAGCAGCGACCGCTGCGAGGTCCCTATTGTTTTTGTAAAAATTATTATTATTATTATTATTATTATTATTATTATTATTAGGGCCCGAGCAGCTACCGCTGCGAGGTCCCTATTGTTTTTCGATCGGATTATTATTATTATTATTATTATTATTATTCTTTTTCTCCGTGAACGATCACGATTTTGGGTACCTAAACATTTACGAAAACTCACCAAACTTTGCACACTCCTCAGGCCCGGCGAAAAATTTGATATTATGAAGTCGTCATAACAACGCGACTCTATAGCGCCCCCTAGCATAGAAAAATAAAAACCAAGCCCGGCATGTTTGAGCTAGAGCAACGAAAATTGGCAGGCACGTGTAGCACCCCGAGACGCACAAAAAAGTCTATTGGGACCATGTAGCTAAAATGTACAGGAAGTGAGCTATGAATTTTTTAATGTCCAATTTTGGCCTATTTTGGCACATTCACTGTGGTCATGCTTTTTCCCCCTATGCAAACATTTTTCATCGCATTGACTTCAAACTTGGCATTTATCATCTCAAGAGCTAAGAGAACAGCTGGGCAAAAAGTCTTGCCTTTTAGAAATACTATATGACGGGGGCGGGGCATCAAATATTGCCTTTAAAATTTCATTTGTCCAGAAAGAGCAAATGCTGAATAACTCCCATGTACAAGCTCCAAAAAATCTCAAACTTCTCAGGCAACGTAATAGTCACGGCCTGAAAACATCTATATGACAAAATTCAGTTCTACATATAGCGCCACCTAGTGGTTACAATAAATGTCATACTTTACGTTTTTAGCTACTGTGCTGAGCTCGTTGAAGGGATCCAGTTGAAAATTGGTCAGAAAAGCCTTAAGATGTTGATGATGCCCCACACCAAATATTGTAACTTTTCGCCAAAGGGCGTGGCCGCTACGGTGACGCAAAGTCTGAAGATTTTTCGTGACAATAAAAGCTGCATTAACCTGACCGAGATGATCCTATCTTCTCAAAATTTCACACATTTGATGAGAGTCCAGCTCTAAAGACATCTACTAACTTACATTTCATCTAACTGATAGCGCCACCTCGTGGCAATTTTTTTTCTTACGAATTTTCTTCTACGTTTTTCTCCAAACACGTTAACTGGACCTACCTCATATTTGCTCAGATGAGGGTTTCGGCCTTCATGATGTCACAACACGAAGTTTGTGAGTTTTCGCGAATTGCTGTGGGCGTGGCTAAGCGCTGTTCGCCAAGAAAACAACGCCAGTTTTGAGGGTCTAAACATGCACAGAAACTCCTGAAACTTGGCACACACATCTGGCCTGGTAAAATGAGCAATATTTTATTGTTGATTGTGCTATTTTTAAAAAAATGACTCAATAGCGCCCCCTCGAAATTTTTAACGAAGCAGCCCCGGTTGTACGTTTAAGCAAGAACGACGAATATTTTTAGGTGTATGAGGGAGCTCAAGACCTACAAAAAAGTCTCTTGTACCCATATGCTAAAATGAACAGGAAGTGAGCTACGAATTTTTGAATGTCCCATTTTTGACGATTTTTGCACATTCACAGGGGGCAGACTTTTGCCCACTTCTCCTACACGTTTCATCCGACTGAGTTAAGACTTGGCCTGGACCATGTCAAGACCTGAGCCAACGACAGGGGGAAAAATTTTGACTTTTCGAAATACTATATGATGAGGGTGGGGCATCAAAATGTGTGTTTCGCAATGAAAAAGGATATGCTTGATAACTCCCCGGTACATGCTCCAAAAAATCCCAAACTTGACATGTATGTTTATCGTCAAGGCCTGAAGTTATCTCTATGACAACATTCAGTTATATATGCAGCGCCACCTAGCCCTTGAGGCATGAAAAAAAAATACCCCACATACGGTATTTTGTACAAAAAATGTAAACTCATTCTAAGTGTGATAACTAAGTCATTTATGAATATTCTTTTAGTTTCCACCACTCAAAATGTTCACTGGCATCAGACTTATCCAAACATATATATATTTTTATTTATTTTTGATAGCCTCTATGGACATTAAAAGCAATATTGTGAATGAAGGATATGCTTAATAACTCCACGGTACATGCTCCAAAAAAAATCCCACACTTGACATGTATGCTTATAATCAAGGCCTGAAGGTATCTCTATGACAACATTCAGTTATAAATACAGCGCCACCTAGCCCTGGCTATGGCTGGCTTATATAAAAAAAAATAAAAAATACCCCACATACGGTATTTTGTACAAAAAATGTACACTCATTCTAAGTGTGATAACTAAGTCATTTATGAATATTCTTTTAGTTTCCACCACTCAAATTGTTCACTGGCTTCACACCGATCCAAACGTATGTACGTTTCCATTTTGTTTTATTCATTTTTGATTGCCCCTTTGGACAATAAAAGTAACATTGTGCAATGAGTACAACGAGCGATGATGTGTATATACACTTTTACAAAAAAATACCAATCAGGGCAACTCATTGCCTAAAAATAAAAAAGGACGCTGATTTTTGCAGGTCTTAACAATCACCAAAACCCGTTGAGCTTGATACACACACTGGCAAAAAAATATTCTACATGTAAACGTTTATTATGCCATTTTCAAAGAAATTTTGCTTCCAATATGCCAGTACCCGAATGTGCCAGTACCCCAACGTGCAAGTACCCCAACGTGCAAGGACCCCAACGTGGCCCGGGCTGCGAGGGCCCTTTATAGCTGCTCGCAGCTCTAGTTATTATTATTCTTCTTCTTCTTTATTCTCCGCAAACAATCGCGATTTTGGGTACCTAAATATTCACGAAAACTCACCAAACTTTGCACACTCCTCAGGTCCGGCGAAAAATTTGATATTATGAAGTCGTTATAACAACGCGACTCTATAGCGCCCCCTAGCGTAGAAAAATAAAAACCAAGCCCGACACGTTTGAGCTAGAGCAACGAAAATTGGCAGGCACGTGTAGCACCCCGAGACGCACAAAAAAGTCTATTGGGACCATGTAGCTAAAATGTACAGGAAGTGAGCTATGAATTTTTTAATGTCCAATTTTGGCCTATTTTGGCACATTCACTGTGGTCATGCTTTTTCCCCCTTTGCAAACATTTTTCATCCAATTGACTTCAAACTTGGCATTTATCATCTCAAGACCTAAGAGAACAGCTGGGCAAAACATCTTGCCTTTTCGAAATACTATACGACGGGGGCGGAGCATCAAATATTGCCTTTAAAATTTCATTTGTCCAGAAAGAGCAAATGCTTAATAACTCCCATGTTCAAGCTCCAAAAAATCTCAAACTTCTCAGGCAACGTAATAGTCACAGCCTGAAAACATCTATATGACAAAATTCAGTTATACATATAGCGCCACCTAGTGGTTACAATAAATGTCATACTTTACGTTTTTAGCTACTGCGCTGAGCTCGTTGAAGGGATCCAGTTGAAAATTGTTCAGAAAACCCTTAAGATGTTGATCATGCCCCACACCGAATATTGTAACTTTTCGCCAAAGGGCGTGGCCGCTACGGTGACGCAAAATCTGAAGATTTTTCGTGAAAATAAAAGCTGCATTAACTTGACCGAGATGATCCTATCTTCTCAAAATTTCACACATTTGATGAGAGTCCAGCTCTAAAGACATCTACTAACTTACATTTCATCTAACTGATAGCGCCACCTAGTGGCAATTTTTTTTCTTACGAATTTTCTTCTACGTTTTTCTCCAAACACGTTAACTGGACCTACCTCATATTTGCTCAGAGGAGGGTTTCGGCCTTCATGATGTCACAACACGAAGTTTGTGAGTTTTCGCGAATTGCTGTAGGCGTGGCTAAGCGCTGTTCGCCAAGAAAACAACGCCAGTTTTGAGGGTCTAAACATGCACAGAAACTCCTGAAACTTGGCACACACATCTGGCCTGGTAAAATGAGCAATATTTTATTGTTGATTGTGCTATTTTTACAAAAATGACTCAATAGCGCCCCCTTGAAATTTTTAACGAAGCAGCCCCGGTTGTACGTTTAAGCAAGAACGCCGAATATTTTTAAGTGTATGAGGGAGCCCAAGACCTACAAAAAAGTCTCTTGTACCCATATTCTAAAATGAACAGGAAGTGAGCTACGAATTTTTGAATGTCCCATTTTTGACGATTTTTGCACATTCACAGGGGGCAGACTTTTGCCCACTTCTCCTACACGTTTCATCCGACTGAGTTAAGACTTGGCCTGGACCATGTCAAGACCTGAGCCAACGACAGGGGGAAAAATTTTGACTTTTCGAAATACTATATGATGAGGGTGGGGCATCAAAATTTGTGTTTCACAATGAAAAAGGATATGCTTGATAACTCCCCGGTACATGCTCCAAAAAATCCCAAACTTGACATGTATGTTTATCGTCAAGGCCTGAAGTTATCTCTATGACAACATTCAGTTATATATGCAGCGCCACCTAGCCCTTGAGGCATGAAAAAAAAATACCCCACATACGGTATTTTGTACAAAAAATGTACACTCATTCTAAGTGTGATAACTAAGTCATTTATGAATATTTTTTTAGTTTCCACCACTCAAAATGTTCACTGGCATCAGACTTATCCAAACATATATATATTTTTATTTATTTTTGATAGCCTCTATGGACATTAAAAGCAATATCGTGAATGAAGGATATGCTTAATAACTCCACGGTACATGCTCCAAAAAAAAATCCCACACTTGACATGTATGCTTATAATCAAGGCCTGAAGGTATCTCTATGACAACATTCAGTTATAAATACAGCGCCACCTAGCCCTTGAGGCTTATATTAAAAAAATAAAAAATACCCCACATACGGTATTTTGTACAAAAAATGTACACTCATTCTAAGTGTGATAACTAAGTCATTTATGAATATTCTTTTAGTTTCCACCACTCAAATTGTTCACTGGCTTCACACCGATCCAAACGTATGTACGTTTCCATTTTGTTTTATTCATTTTTGATTGCCCCTTTGGACAATAAAAGTAACATTGTGCAATGAGTACAACGAGCGATGATGTGGAAATACACTTTTACAAAAAAATACCAATCAGGGCAACTCATTGCCTAAAAATAAAAAAGGACGCTGATTTTTGCAGGTCTTAACAATCACCAAAACCCGTTGAGCTTGACACACACACTGGCAAAAAAATATTCTACATGTAAACGTTTATTATGCCATTTTCAAAGAAATTTTGCTTCCAATATGCCAGTACCCCAACGTGCCAGTACCCCAACGTGCAAGTACCCCAACGTGCAAGGACCCCAACGTGGCCCGGGCTGCGAGGGCCCTTTATAGCTGCTCGCAGCTCTAGTTAGGGCCCGAGCAGCGACCGCTGCGAGGTCCCTATTGTTTTTGTAAAAATTATTATTATTATTATTATTATTATTATTATTATTCTTCTTCTTTATTCTCCGCAAACAATCGCGATTTTGGGTACCTAAATATTCACGAAAACTCACCAAACTTTGCACACTCCTCAGGTCCGGCGAAAAATTTGATATTATGAAGTCGTTATAACAACGCGGATCAATAGCGCCCCCTAGCGTAGAAAAATAAAAACCAAGCCCGACACGTTTGAGCTAGAGCAACGAAAATTGGCAGGCACGTGTAGCACCCCGGGACGCACAAAAAAGTCTATTGGCACCATGTAGCTAAAATGTACAGGAAGTGAGCTATGAATTTTTTAATGTCCAATTTTGGCCTATTTTGGCACATTCACTGTGGTCATGCTTTTTCCCCCTTTGCAAACATTTTTCATCCAATTGACTTCAAACTTGGCATTTATCATCTCAAGACCTAAGAGAACAGCTGGGCAAAACATCTTGCCTTTTCGAAATACTATACGACGGGGGCGGAGCATCAAATATTGCCTTTAAAATTTCATTTGTCCAGAAAGAGCAAATGCTTAATAACTCCCATGTTCAAGCTCCAAAAAATCTCAAACTTCTCAGGCAACGTAATAGTCACAGCCTGAAAACATCTATATGACAAAATTCAGTTATACATATAGCGCCACCTAGTGGTTACAATAAATGTCATACTTTACGTTTTTAGCTACTGTGCTGAGCTTGTTGAAGGGATCCATTTGAAAATTGGTCAGAAAAGCCTTAAGATGTTGATCATGCCCCACACCGAATATTGTAACTTTTCATCAAAGGGCGTGGCCGCTACGGTGACGCAAAATCTGAAGATTTTTCGTGAAAATAAAAGCTGCATTAACTTGACCGAGATGATCCTATCTTCTCAAAATTTCACACATTTGATGAGAGTCCAGCCCCTAAGACATCTACGAACTTATATTTCATCTTACTGATAGCGCCACCTTCTGGCAATTTTTTTTCTTACGATTTTTCTTCAATGTTTTTCTCCAACCACATTAACTGCAACTACCTCATATTTGCTCAGATGAGGGTTTCGGTCTTCATGATGTCACAACACGAAATTTGTGAGTTTTCGCGAATCGCTGTGGGCGTGGCTAAGCGCTGTTCGCCAAGAAAACAACACCAATTTTGAGGGTCTAAACATGCGCAGAAACTAATGAAACTTGGCACACACATCTGGCCTGGTAAAATGAACAATATTTTATTGTTGATTGTGCTATTTTTACAAAAATGACTCAATAGCGCCCCCTAGAAGTTTTTAGCGAAGCAGCCATCATTGTACGTTTAAGCAAGAACGACGAATATTTTTAGGTGTATGAGGGAGCCCAAGACCTACAAAAAAGTCTCTTGGACCCATATGCTAAAATGAACAGGAAGTGAGCTACGAATTTTTGAATGTCCCATTTTTGACTATTTTTGCACATTTACAGGGGGCATACTTTTGCCCACTTCTCCTACACGTTTCATCCGACTGAGTTAAGACTTGACCTGGACCATGTCAAGACCTGAGCCAACGACAGGGGGAAAAATCTTGACTTTTCGAAATACTATATGATGAGGCCGGGGCATCAAAATTTGAGTTTCGCACTGAAAAAGGATATGCTTGATAACTTCCCGGTACATGATCCAAAAAAATCCCAAACTTGACATGTATGTTTATCGTCAAGGCCTGATGTTTTCTCGATGACAACATTCAGTTATATATGCAGCGCCACCTAGCCCTTGAGGCATAAAAAAAAATACCCCACATACGGTATTTTGTACAAAAAATGTAAACTCATTCTAAGTGTGATAACTAAGTCATTTATGAATATTCTTTTTGTTTCCACCACTCAAAATGTTCACTGGCATCAGACTTATCCAAACATATATATTTTTTTATTTATTTTTGATAGCCTCTATGGACATTAAAAGCAATATCGTGAATGAAGGATATGCATAATAACTCCACGGTAGATGCTCCAAAAAAAATCCCACACTTGACATGTATGCTTATAATCAAGGCCTGAAGGTATCTATGACAACATTCAGTTATAAATACAGCGCCACCTAGCCCTTGAGGCTTATATATAAAAAAAAATACCCCACATACGGTATTTTGTACAAAAAATGTAAACTCATTCTAAGTGTGATAACTAAGTCATTTATGAATATTCTTTTAGTTTCCACCGCTCAAATTGTTCACTGGCTTCACACCTTTCCAAACGTATGTACGTTTCCATTTTGTTTTATTCATTTTTGATTGCCCCTTTGGACAATAAAAGTAACATTGTGCAATGAGTACATCGAGCGATGATGTGTATATACATTTTTACAAAAAATACCAATCAGGGCAACTCATTGCCTAAAAATAAAAAAGGACGCTGATTTTTGCAGGTCTTAACAATCACCAAAACCCGTTGAGCTTGACACACACACTGGCAAAAAAATATACTACATGTAAACGTTTATGATGGCATTTTCAAAGAAATTTTGCATCCAATATGCCAGTACCCCAACGTGCAAGTACCCCAACGTGCAAGGACCCCAACGTGGCCCGGGCTGCGAGGGCCCTTTATAGCTGCTCGCAGCTCTAGTTATTAGGGCCCGAGCAGCGACCGCTGCGAGGTCCCTATTGTTTTTCAAGGAATTCTTATTATTCTTCTTCTTTTTATTTGTTATTATTCTTTTCCGCAAACAATCACATTTTTGAGACACTAAACGTGAACGAAAACTCACCAAACTTTACACACACGTCAGGCCTGGCGAAAAATTTGATATTTTAAAGTCGCCATAGGTGATAACAGAAAAATGGCTCCATAGCGCCACCTACATAGGTTAAACAGATCCCTGGCCCGCTACGATTGTCCGACGGCTATGAAAATTGTGTGGCACCTGTAGCACATCCAGATGAACAAAAACCTCTTTGATGTGTGTACCCTAAAATAGACAGGAAGTGAGATATGAGTATTTAAATGTCCAATTTTGGCCAATTTTTGCACATTTACAGGGGTCATACTTTTGCCTGCTTCTCCTACACGGTTAATCCAATTGACTTCAAACTTGGGATGTACCATCTCAAGACCTGGGACAACACCATGGTAAAAAATCGAAAGTTTTCGACATACTATATGACGGCGGTGGGGCATCAAATTTAGAGTTTCAAAACTCTTACTAAACGTAGTATTGCCGGTTGTATGTTTAACCTAGAGCTACGAAAATTGGTACACATATGTAACAGACTATGACCTACAAAAAAGTCTGTTGGTGCCATATGCTAAACCCAACAGGAAGTCCGCCAGAGGCGGGGCATCAAATTTGGAGTTTCAAAATTCTTACTTAATGAAGCATTCCCGGCTGTACGTTTCACCTAGAGTTACCAAAATTTAAAGACATATGTAACAGCCCTCAAGGTACAAAAAACTCTTTTTGAACCATATGCTAAACCTAACAGAAAGTCCACCATTTTGATTTACTTTGGAACGTGTTCCCATTTTTTTGGCCATTTCATAGGGGTCCTATTTTAACGAACTCCTCTTACAGAGTTTATCCGATCATCTTCAAACTTGGTGTGATTCATCTTAAGATGTTGAAGATGAAAAGTTATTGAAAGCTTTTTATTTCGCTGCACGCTGTTGTCGTGGCATGCACTTGTTTGCAAAGGAAAAAAAATCTTCTTAATGAAGAATTCTCAGTTGTACGAAGCAGCTAGAGCTACGAAAATTTGTAGACATATGTAACAGCCCACGATGTACAAAAAAAGTCTCTTGCTGCTTTGTGCTAAACCCAACAGGAAGTCCCGCAAGGGCCGGGCATCACTTTTTGAGCTAAAAAACTCCTCTTTAACGAAGCATTCCCGGTTGTACCTTTCACCTAGCGCTATGATAATTTGGAGGCATACATAAGAGCCCACGATGTACAAAAAAGTCTTTTAGAACCATATGCTAAGCCAAACAGGAAGTCCGGCATTTTGATTTACTTTGCTATTTGTAGCCATTTTTTGGGGGCCTTTTATAGGCCTCATATTTTCTACAAAACTTATCAGATTGTCTTCATTCTTTGGCATGTTTCATCTGAAGTATTGCCAGTTATACGTTTAATATAGAGCTACGAAAATTGGTACACATATGTAACAGACTATGATCTACAAAAAAGCCTGTTGGTGCCATATGCTAAACCTAACAGGAAGTCCGCCAGAGGCAGGGCATCAAATTTTGCATTTCAAAATTTTTACTTAATGAAGCATTTCCGGCTGTACGTTTCACCTAGAGTGACCAAAATTTGAAGACATATGTAACAGCCCTCGAGGTACAAAAAACTCTTTTTGAACCATATGCTAAACCTAACAGGAAGTCTGCCATTTTGATTTACTTTGGAACATGTTGCCATTTTTTTGGCCATTTCATAGGGGTCTTATTTTAACGAACTCCTCCTACAGAGTTTATCCGATCATCTTCAAACTTGGTGTGATTCATCTTAAGATGTTGACGATGAAAAGTTATTGAAAGCTTTTTATTTCGTCGCACGCTGTTGTCGTGGCATGCACTGTTGGCAAAGGAAAAAAAAATCCTTCTTAATGCAGCGTTCCCAGTTGGACGAAGCAGCTCGAGCTACAAAAATTTGTAGACATATGTACACATTTGTCCACATATATATATTTACATATGCATGTAAAAAAATTATGTCAGGCTAAACTAAATGGTTGATTAGGCCCCACACATTCTCACCTTACCATACCCGGCCCTCTTTGCAAAAGGTTTGAACACTCCTGGCCTAAACCTAGGTGTATACTCAAACTATGCACGCACATAAAGCCTGGAACAAAATGTGTAATTTAGAGGGTTCTTGTTTTGTTTTTTGTATTCCTTATATTTCATGTCATTATACTTGACACACTATTTTTACTACTCACTGAATCAGTTATAAGAACATTTAATTGATACAATCCAATCACATCCTAGAGAATTGAAAACACATTCAATCATGAGGTTGTTAAGACACATTTACTTCTGTAGCACTTAACCACAAACAAGTTGCGACATCCCCTGATCTAACCCTCCAACCGGGCAAGGAAAAACTTTCAGGGGTCATATTTTAACGAACCCCTCCTACAAAATTTATCCGACTGTCTTCAAACTTGGTGTGTTTCATCTTAAGATGTTTAAGATGCAAAGTAATCGAAAGTTTTTTATTTTGTAACACGCTGTTGCCATAGCAATGCATTGTTTGTCAAGTGCTGCTTTTTTTTTTTTATACACATGAAAACTCATGGAACTTTGCAAACACATCAGACTTGTCATGAACATGAATTTTCAGAGATTTATTGTGCAATTTGCAATGAATAGCGCCCTCTAGACCTTTTTATGAAGCATTTCCGATTGTATGATTATGCTAGACCTACAAAAAAGTATTATGTAGCCATTTGCCAAACCAAAGAGGAAGTCCGCTATTTTGATTTTATTTTGGGAATTATACATAATTTTTGGCCTTCTTCATTAAACTTTGCACAGACAAGGCATGGAAAAAACTAACATTTTAAATGGTCCTTGTTCCATGTAACAGTACCCCAACGTGCCAGTACCCTGACGTGCAAGTAACCCAACGTTGTGCTCAATAGCGCCCTCTATGCATTTTTATGGAGCATTTCCAATTGTATGATTCAAGCGATACACAACTAAAGATGACTTGACCTAGATTTGTGAAAACTGGGAGGCATACCTATTAGCTTAAGACCTACAAAAAGTATTCTGTAGCCGTATGCTAAACCTAAAAGGAAGTCCGCCATTTTGAATTTATTTTGGGAATTGCGCACCATATTTTGCGTTTTGATTAAACTTTGCACACACAAGGCTTGTCAAAAACATTTTAGATGGTCCTTGTCCTATTTGACAGTACCCCAACGTGCCAGTACCCCGACGTGCAAGTACCCCAACGTGGCACGCCTTTGCTGTAGCGATGCATTGTTTGCAAAGAATTTTTTTTTTTTTATATGATTCAGCTAGATGTGTGAATATTGGGAGGCATACCTATCAGCCGAATACCTCGACAAAGCATTCCATAGCAATGTGAACAAACACAAAAAGCATGGAAAAACATTTACAATTTAGACGGTTTCTTATGAAACAGTACCCTAACGTGCCAGTACCCCGACGTGCAAATACCCCAACGTGGCACGGGTTGCGAGGGCCCTTTATAGCTGCTCGCAGCTCTAGTTAGGGCCCGAGCAGCTACCGCTGCGAGGTCCCTATTGTTTTTCGATCGGATTATTATTATTATTATTAGGGCCCGAGCAGCTACCGCTGCGAGGTCCCTATTGTTTTTCGATCGGATTATTATTATTATTATTATTATTATTCTTCTTCTTCTTCTTCTTCTTCTCCGTAAACGATCACGATTTTGGGTACCTAAACATTTACGAAAACTCACCAAACTTTGCACACTCCTCAGGCCCGGCGAAAAATTTGATATTATGAAGTCGTCATAACAACGCGACTCTATAGCGCCCCCTAGCATAGAAAAATAAAAACCAAGCTCGGCACGTTTGAGCTAGAGCAACGAAAATTGGCAGGCACGTGTAGCACCCCGAGACGCACAAAAAAGTCTATTGGGACCATGTAGCTAAAATGTACAGGAAGTGAGCTATGAATTTTTTAATGTCCAATTTTGGCCTATTTTGGCACATTCACTGTGGTCATGCTTTTTCCCCCTTTGCAAACATTTTTCATCCAATTGACTTCAAACTTGGCATTTATCATCTCAAGACCTGAGAGAACAACTGGGGGAAAAATCTTGCCTTTTCGAAATACTATATGACGGGGGCGGGGCATCAAATATTGCCTTTAAAATTTCATTTGTCCAGAAAGAGCAAATGCTGAATAACTCCCATGTACAAGCTCCAAAAAATCTCAAACTTCTCAGGCAACGTAATAGTCACGGCCTGAAAACATCTATATGACAAAATTCAGTTATACATATAGCGCCACCTAGTGGTTACAATAAATGTCATACTTTACGTTTTTAGCTACTGTGCTGAGCTCGTTGAAGGGATCCAGTTGAAAATTGGTCAGAAAAGCCTTAAGATGTTGGTGATGCCCCACACCGAATATTGTAACTTTTCGCCAAAGGGCGTGGCCGCTACGGTGACGCAAAGTCTGAAGATTTTTCGTGACAATAAAAGCTGCATTAACTTGACCGAGATGATCCTATCTTCTCAAAATTTCACACATTTGATGAGAGTCCAGCTCTAAAGACATCTACTAACTTACATTTCATCTAACTGATAGCGCCACCTAGTGGCAATTTTTTTTCTTACGAATTTTCTTGTACATTTTTCTCCAAACACGTTAACTGGACCAACCTCATATTTGCTCAGATGGGGGTTTCGGCCTTCATGATGTCACAACACGAAGTTTGTGAGTTTTCGCGAATCGCTGTGGGCGTGGCTAAGCACTGTTCGCCAAGAAAACAACGCTAGGTTTGATGGTCTAAACATGCACAGAAACTCATGAAACTTGGCACACACATCTAGCCTGGCAAAATGAGCAATATTTTATCATGTATTGTCCTATTTTTACAAAAATGACTCAATAGCGCCCCCTAGAAATTTTTAACGAAGCAGCCCCGATTGTACGTTTAAGCAAGATCTACGAAAATTTTTAGGTGTATGAGGGAGTCCAAGACCTACAAAAAAGTCTCTTGGACCCATGTGCTAAAATGAACAGGAAGTGAGCTATGAATTTTTGAATGTCCCATTTTTGACGATTTTTGCACATTTTCAGGGGGCATACTTTTGCCCACTTCTCCTACACATTTCATCCGACTGACTTTAGACTTGACCTGGACCATGTCAAGACCTGAGCCAACTACAGGCAGAAAAATCTTGACTTTTGGAAATACTATATGATGAGGGCGGGGCATCAAATTTTGTGTTTCGCACTGAAAAAGGATATGCTTAATAACTCCCCGGTACATGCTCCAAAAAATCCCAAACTTGACATGTATGTTTATAGTCAAAGCCTGAAGGTATCTCTATGACAAAATTCAGTTATATATGCAGCGCCACCTAGCCCTTCAGGCGTGAAAAAAAAATACCCCACATACGGTATTTTGTACAAAAAATGTCAACTCATTCTAAGTGTGATAACTCCCATGTTCAAGCTCCAAAAAATCTCAAACTTCTCAGGCAACGTAATAGTCACGGCCTGAAAGCATCTATATGATAAAATTCAGTTATACATATAGCGCCACCTAGTGGTAACAATAAATGTCATACTTTACGTTTTTAGCTACTGTGCCGAGCTCGTTGAAGGGATCCAGTTGAAAATTGGTCAGAAAAGCCTTAAGATGTTGATCATGCCCCACACCGAATATTGTAACTTTTCGCCAAAGGGCGTGGCCGCTACGGTGACGCAAAGTCCGAAAATTTTTCGTGACAATAAAAGCTGCATGAACTTGACCGAGATGATCCTATCTTCTCAAAATTTCACACATTTGATGAGAGTCCAGCCGTTAAGACATCTACGAACTTATATTTCATCTTACTGATAGCGCCACCTAGTGGCAATTTTTTTTCTTACGAATTTTCTTGTACATTTTTCTCCAAACACGTTAACTGGACCAACCTCATATTTGCTCAGATGAGGGTTTCGGCCTTCATGATGTCACAACACGAAGTTTGTGAGTTTTCGCGAATCGCTGTGGGCGTGGCTAAGCACTGTTCGCCAAGAAAACAACGCCAGTTTTGAGGGTCTAAACATGCGCAGAAACTCATGAAACTTGGCACACACATCTGGCCTGGTAAAATGAACAATATTTTATTGTTGATTGTACTATTTTTACAAAAATGACTCAATAGCGCCCCCTAGAAATTTTTAACGAAGCAGCCCCGATTCTACGTTTAAGCAAGATCTACGAAAATTTTTACGTGTATGACGGAGCCAAAGACCTACAAAAAAGTCTCTTGGACCCATATGCTAAAATGAACAGGAAGTGAGGTACGGATTTTTGAATGTCCCATTTTTGACGATTTTTGCACATTTTCAGGGGGCATACTTTTGCCCACTTCTCCTACATGTTTTATCCGACTGACTTATGACTTGACCTGGACCATGCCAAGACCTGAGCCAACAACAGACGGAAAAATCTTGACTTTTGGAAATACTATATGATGAGCGCGGGGCATCAAAATTTGTGTTTCGCACTGAAAAAGGATATGCTTAATAACTCCCCGATACATGCTCCAAAAAATCCCAAACTTGACATGTATGTTTATCGTCAAGGCCTGAAGGTATCTCTATGACAACATTCAGTTATATATGCAGCGCCACCTCGCCCTTGAGGCATGAAAAAAAAATACCCCACATACGGTATTTTGTACAAAAAATGTAAACTCATTCTAAGTGTGATAACTAAGTCATTTATGAATATTCTTTTACTTTCCACCACTCAAAATGTTCACTGGCATTAGACTTATCCAAACATGTACTTTTTTATTTATTTTTGATAGCCTCTAATGGACATTAAAAGCAATATCGTGAATGAAGGATATGCTTAATAACTCCACGGTACATGCTCCAAAAAAATCCCACACTTGACATGTATGTTTAGAGTCAAGGCTTGAAGGTATCCCTATGACAACATTCCATTATATATACAGCGCCACCTAGCCCTAGAGGCATAAAAAAAAATACACCAACTTAACGGTATTTTTACAAAAAAAAAAAAAATCCACATGTCAAGGTTTATCATGCCATTTTCAAAGAAATTCTGCTTCCAATGTGCCTTACCTAAACTTGCCAGTACCCCAACGTGCCAGTACCCCAACGTGCAAGTACCCCAACGTGCAAGTACCCCAACGTGCAAGTACCCCAACGTGGCCCGGGCTGCGAGGGCCCTTTATAGCTGCTCGCAGCTCTAGTTATTATTATTCTTCTTCTTCTTCTTCTTCTTCTCCGCAAACGATCACGATTTTGGGTACCTAAACATTTACGAAAACTCACCAAACTTTGCACACTCCTCAGGCCCGGCGAAAAATTTGATATTATGAAGTCGTCATAACAACGCGACTCGATAGCGCCCCCTAGCGTAGAAAAATAAAAACCAAGCCCGGCATGTTTGAGCTAGAGCAACAAAAATTGGCAGGCACGTGTAGCACCCCGAGACGCACAAAAAAGTCTATTGGGACCATGTAGCTAAAATGTACAGGAAGTGAGCTATGAATTTTTTTATGTCCAATTTTGGCCTATTTTGGCACATTCACTGTGGTCATGCTTTTTCCCCCTTTGCAAACATTTTTCATCCAATTGACTTCAAACTTGGCATTTATCATCTCAAGACCTGGGAGAACAACTGGGCAAAAAATCTTGCCTTTTCGAAATACTATATGATGGGGGCGGGGCATCAAATATTGTCTTTAAAATTTCATTTGTCCAGAAAGAGCAAATGCTTAATAACTCCCATGTACAAGCTCCAAAAAATCTCAAACTTCTCAGGCAACGTAATAGTCACGGCCTGAAAACACCTATATGAAAAAATTCAGTTATACATATAGCGCCACCTAGTGGTTACAATAAATGTCATACTTTACGTTTTTAGCTACTGTGCTGAGCTCGTTGAAGGGATCCAGTTGAAAATTGGTCAGAAAAGCCTTAAGATGTTGATGATGCCCCACACCGAATATTGTAACTTTTCGCCAAAGGGCGTGGCCGCTACGGTGACGCAAAGTCTGAAGATTTTTCGTGACAATAAAAGCTGCATGAACTTGACCGAGATGATCCTATCTTCTCAAAATTTCACACATTTGATGAGAGTCCAGCCCTAAAGACATCTACGAACTTATATTTCATCTAACTGATAGCGCCACCTAGTGGCAATTTTTTTTCTTACGAATTTTCTTGTACATTTTTCTCCAAACACGTTAACTGGACCAACCTCATATTTGCTCAGATGGGGGTTTCGGCCTTCATGATGTCACAACACGAAGTTTGTGAGTTTTCGCGAATCGCTGTGGGCGTGGCTAAGCACTGTTCGCCAAGAAAACAACGCTAGTTTTGATGGTCTAAACATGCGCAGAAACTCATGAAACTTGGCACACACATCTGGCCTGGCAAAATGAGCAATATTTTATCATGTATTGTCCTATTTTTACAAAAATGACTCAATAGCGCCCCCTAGAAATTTTTAACGAAGCAGCCCCGATTGTACGTTTAAGCAAGATCTACGAAAATTTTTAGGTGTATGAGGGAGTCCAAGACCTACAAAAAAGTCTCTTGGACCCATGTGCTAAAATGAACAGGAAGTGAGCTATGAATTTTTGAATGTCCCATTTTTGACGATTTTTGCACATTTTCAGGGGGCATACTTTTGCCCACTTCTCCTACACATTTCATCCGACTGACTTTAGACTTGACCTGGACCATGTCAAGACCTGAGCCAACTACAGGCAGAAAAATCTTGACTTTTGGAAATACTATATGATGAGGGCGGGGCATCAAATTTTGTGTTTCGCACTGAAAAAGGATATGCTTAATAACTCCCCGGTACATGCTCCAAAAAATCCCAAACTTGACATGTATGTTTATAGTCAAAGCCTGAAGGTATCTCTATGACAAAATTCAGTTATATATGCAGCGCCACCTAGCCCTTCAGGCGTGAAAAAAAAATACCCCACATACGGTATTTTGTACAAAAAATGTCAACTCATTCTAAGTGTGATAACTCCCATGTTCAAGCTCCAAAAAATCTCAAACTTCTCAGGCAACGTAATAGTCACGGCCTGAAAGCATCTATATGATAAAATTCAGTTATACATATAGCGCCACCTAGTGGTAACAATAAATGTCATACTTTACGTTTTTAGCTACTGTGCCGAGCTCGTTGAAGGGATCCAGTTGAAAATTGGTCAGAAAAGCCTTAAGATGTTGATCATGCCCCACACCAAATATTGTAACTTTTCGCCAAAGGGCATGGCCGCTACGGTGACGCAAAATCCGAAAATTTTTCGTGACAATAAAAGCTGCATGAACTTGACCGAGATGATCCTATCTTCTCAAAATTTCACACATTTGATGAGAGTCCAGCCCTTAAGACATCTACGAACTTATATTTCATCTTACTGATAGCGCCACCTAGTGGCAATTTTTTTTCTTACGAATTTTCTTGTACATTTTTCTCCAAACACGTTAACTGGACCAACCTCATATTTGCTCAGATGAGGGTTTCGGCCTTCATGATGTCACAACACGAAGTTTGTGAGTTTTCGCGAATCGCTGTGGGCGTGGCTAAGCACTGTTCGCCAAGAAAACAACGCCAGTTTTGAGGGTCTAAACATGCGCAGAAACTCATGAAACTTGGCACACACATCTGGCCTGGTAAAATGAACAATATTTTATTGTTGATTGTACTATTTTTACAAAAATGACTCAATAGCGCCCCCTAGAAATTTTTAACGAAGCAGCCCCGATTCTACGTTTAAGCAAGATCTACGAAAATGTTTACGTGTATGAGGGAGCCAAAGACCTACAAAAAAGTCTCTTGGACCCATATGCTAAAATGAACAGGAAGTGAGGTATGAATTTTTGAATGTCCCATTTTTGACGATTTTTGCACATTTTCAGGGGGCATACTTTTGCCCACTTCTCCTACATGTTTTATCCGACTGACTTATGACTTGACCTGGACCATGCCAAGACCTGAGCCAACAACAGACGGAAAAATCTTGACTTTTGGAAATACTATATGATGAGCGCGGGGCATCAAAATTTGTGTTTCGCACTGAAAAAGGATATGCTTAATAACTCCCCGATACATGCTCCAAAAAATCCCAAACTTGACATGTATGTTTATCGTCAAGGCCTGAAGGTATCTCTATGACAACATTCAGTTATATATGCAGCGCCACCTCGCCCTTGAGGCAAAACAAAAAAATACCCCACATACGGTATTTTGTACAAAAAATGTAAACTCATTCTAAGTGTGATAACTAAGTCATTTATGAATATTCTTTTACTTTCCACCACTCAAAATGTTCACTGGCATTAGACTTATCCAAACATGTACTTTTTTATTTATTTTTGATAGCCTCTATGGACATTAAAAGCAATATCGTGAATGAAGGATATGCTTAATAACTCCACGGTACATGCTCCAAAAAAATCCCACACTTGACATGTATGTTTAGAGTCAAGGCTTGAAGGTATCCCTATGACAACATTCCATTATATATACAGCGCCACCTAGCCCTAGAGGCATAAAAAAAAATACACCAACTTAACGGTATTTTTACAAAAAAAAAAAAAATCCACATGTCAAGGTTTATCATGCCATTTTCAAAGAAATTCTGCTTCCAATGTGCCGTACCTAAACTTGCCAGTACCCCAACGTGCCAGTACCCCAACGTGCAAGTACCCCAACGTGCAAGTACCCCAACGTGGCCCGGGCTGCGAGGGCCCTTTATAGCTGCTCGCAGCTCTAGTTATTATTATTCTTCTTCTTCTTCTTTATTCTCCGCAAACAATCGCGATTTTGGGTACCTAAATATTCACGAAAACTCACCGAACTTTGCACACTCCTCAGGTCCGACGAAAAATTTGATATTATGAAGTCGTTATAACAACGCGACTCTATAGCGCCCCCTAGCATAGAAAAATAAAAACCAAGCCCGGCACGTTTGAGCTAGAGCAACGAAAATTGGCAGGCACGTGTAGCACCCCGAGACGCAAAAAAAAGTCTATTGGGACCATGTAGCTAAAATGTACAGGAAGTGAGCTATGAATTTTTTAATGTCCAATTTTGGCCTATTTTGGCACATTCACTGTGGTCATGCTTTTTCCCCCTATGCAAACATTTTTCATCCCATTGACTTCAAACTTGGTATTTATCATCTCAAGACCTAAGAGAACAGCTGGGCAAAAAGTCTTGCCTTTTCGAAATACTATATGACGGGGGCGGGGCATCAAATATAGCCTTTAAAATTTCATTTGTCCAGAAAGAGCAAATGCTGAATAACTCCCATGTACAAGCTCCAAAAAATCTCAAACTTCTCAGGCAACGTAATAGTCACGGCCTGAAAACATCTATATGACAAAATTCAGTTATACATATAGCGCCACCTAGTGGTTACAATAAATGTCATACTTTACGTTTTTAGCTACTGTGCTGAGCTCGTTGAAGGGATCCAGTTGAAAATTGGTCAGAAAAGCCTTAAGATGTTGATGATGCCCCACACCGAATATTGTAACTTTTCGCCAAAGGGCGTGGCCGCTACGGTGACGCAAAGTCTGAAGATTTTTCGTGACAATAAAAGCTGCATTAACTTGACCGAGATGATCCTATCTTCTCAAAATTTCACACATTTGATGAGAGTCCAGCTCTAAAGACATCTACTAACTTACATTTCATCTAACTGATAGCGCCACCTAGTGGCAATTTTTTTTCTTACGAATTTTCTTCTACGTTTTTCTCCAAACACGTTAACTGGACCTACCTCATATTTGCTCAGATGAGGGTTTCGGCCTTCATGATGTCACAACACGAAGTTTGTGAGTTTTCGCGAATTGCTGTGGGCGTGGCTAAGCGCTGTTCGCCAAGAAAACAACGCCAGTTTTGAGGGTCTAAACATGCACAGAAACTCCTGAAACTTGGCACACACATCTGGCCTGGTAAAATGAACAATATTTTATTGTTGATTGTGCTATTTTTACAAAAATGACTCAATAGCGCCCCCTCGAAATTTTTAACGAAGCAGCCCCGGTTGTACGTTTAAGCAAGAACGACGAATATTTTCAGGTGTATGAGGGAGCCCAAGACCTACAAAAAAGTCTCTTGTACCCATATGCTAAAATGAACAGGAAGTGAGCTACGAATTTTTGAATGTCCCATTTTTGACGATTTTTGCACATTCACAGGGGGCAGACTTTTGCCCACCTCTCCTACACGTTTCATCCGACTGAGTTAAGACTTGGCCTGGACCATGTCAAGACCTGAGCCAACGACAGGGGGAAAAATTTTGACTTTTCGAAATACTATATGATGAGGGCGGGGCATCAAAATTTGTGTTTCACAATGAAAAAGGATATGCTTGATAACTCCCCGGTACATGCTCCAAAAAATCCCAAACTTGACATGTATGTTTATCGTCAAGGCCTGAAGTTATCTCTATGACAACATTCAGTTATATATGCAGCGCCACCTAGCCCTTGAGGCATGAAAAAAAAAGTACCCCACATACGGTATTTTGTACAAAAAATGTACACTCATTCTAAGTGTGATAACTAAGTCATTTATGAATATTCTTTTAGTTTCCACCACTCAAATTGTTCACTGGCTTCACACGATCCAAACGTATGTACGTTTCCATTTTGTTTTATTCATTTTTTATTGCCCCTTTAGACACTAAAAGTAACATTGTGCAATGAGTACAACGAGCGATGATGTGTATATACACTTTTACAAAAAAATACCAATCAGGGCAACTCATTGCCTAAAAATAAAAAAGGACGCTGATTTTTGCAGGACTTAACAATCACCAAAACCCGTTGAGCTTGACACACACACTGGAAAAAAAATATTCTAAACGTTTATTATGCCATTTTCAAAGAAATTTTGCTTCCAATATGCCAGTACCCCAACGTGCAAGGACCCCAACGTGGCCCGGGCTGCGAGGGCCCTTTATAGCTGCTCGCAGCTCTAGTTATTATTCTTCTTCTTCTTCTTCTTCTTCTTCTTCTCCGTAAACGATCACGATTTTGGGTACCTAAACATTTACGAAAACTCACCAAACTTTGCACACTCCTCTGGCCCGGCGAAAAATTTGATATTATGAAGTCGTCATAACAACGCGACTCTATAGCGCCCCCTAGCGTAGAAAAATGAAAACCAAGCCCGGCACGTTTGAGCTAGAGCAACAAAAATTGGCAGGCACGTGTAGCACCCCGAGACGCACAAAAAAGTCTATTGGGACCATGTAGCTAAAATGTACAGGAAATGAGCTATGAATTCTTTTATGTCCAATTTTGGCCTATTTTGGCACATTCACTGTGGTCATGCTTTTTCCCCCTTTGCAAACATTTTTCATCCAATTGACTTCAAATTTCGCATTTATCATCTCAAGACCTGAGAGAACAACTGGGCAAAAAGTCTTGCCTTTTTGAAATACTATATGATGGGGGCGGGGCATCAAATATTGTCTTTAAAATTTCATTTGTCCAGAAAGAGCAAATGCTGAATAACTCCCATGTTCAAGCTCCAAAAAATCTCAAACTTCTCAGGCAACGTAATAGTCACGGCCTGAAAACATCTGTATGATAAAATTCAGTTCTAGATATAGCGCCACCTAGTGGTAACAATAAATGTCATACTTTACGTTTTTAGCTACTGTGCTGAGCTCGTTGAAGGGATCCAGTTGAAAATTGGTCAGAAAAGCCTTAAGATGTTGATCATGCCCCACACCGAATATTGTAACCTTTCGCCAAAGGGCGTGGCCGCTACGGTGCCGCAAAGTCTGAAGATTTTTCGTGACAATAAAATCTGCATTAACTTGACCGAGATGATCCTATCTTCTCAAAATTTCACACATTTGATGACAGTCCAGCCCTGAAGACATCTACAAACTTATATTTCATCTTACTGATAGCGCCACCTAGTGGCAATTTTTTTTTCTTACGAATTTTCTTCTACGTTTTTCTACAAACACGTTAACTGAACCTACCTCATATTTGCTCAGATGAGGGTTTCGGCCTTCATGATGTCACAACACGAAGTTTGTGAGTTTTCGCGAATCGCTGTGGGCGTGGCTAAGCGCTGTTCGCCAAGAAAACAACGCCAGTTTTGAGGGTCTAAACATGCGCAGAAACTCATGAAACTTGGCACACACATCTGGCCTGGTAAAATGAACAATATTTTATTCTTGATTGTGCTATTTTTAGAAAAATGACTCAATAGCGCCCCCTAGAATTTTTTAACGAAGCAGCCCCGGTTGTACGTTTAAGCAAGATCTATGAAAATTTTTAGTTGTATGAGGGAGTCCAAGACCTACAAAAAAGTCTCTTGGACCCATGTGCTAAAATGAACAGGAAGTGAGCTATGAATTTTTGAATGTCCCATTTTTGACGATTTTTGCACATTTTCAGGGGGCATACTTTTGCCCACTTCTCCTACACATTTCATCCGACTGACTTCAGACTTGACCTGGACCATGTCAAGACCTGAGCCAACGACAGGCGGAAAAATCTTGACTTTTGGAAATACTATATGAGGAGGGCGGGGCATCAAATTTTGTGTTTCGCACTGAAAAAGGATATGCTTAATAACTCCCCGGTACATGTTCCAAAAAATCCCAAACTTGACATGTATGTTTATAGTCAAGGCCTGAAGGTATCTCTATGACAAAATTCAGTTATATATGCAGCGCCACCTAGCACTTGAGGCGTGAAAAAAAAATACCCCACATACGGTATTTTGTACAAAAAATGTAAACTCATTCTAAGTGTGATAACTAAGTCATTTATGAATATTCTTTTAGTTTCCACCACTCAAAATGTTCACTGGCATCAGACTTATCCAAACATATATATATTTTTATTTATTTTTGATAGCCTCTGTGGACATTAAAAGCAATATCGTGAATGAAGGATATGCTTAATAACTCCACGGTACATGCTCCAAAAAAAATCCCACACTTTACATGTATGCTTATAATCAAGGCCTGAAGGTATCTCGATGACAACATTCAGTTATAAATACAGCGCCACCTAGCCCTTGAGGCTTATATAAAAAAAAAAACCACATACGGTATTTTGTACAAAAAAATGTAAACTCATTCTAAGTGTGATGACTAAGTCATTTCTGAATATTCTTTTAGTTTCCACCACTCAAATTGTTCACTGGCTTCACACCGATCCAAACGTATGTACGTTTCCATTTTGTTTTATTCATTTTTGATTGCCCCTTTGGACAATAAAAGTAACATTGTGCAATGAGTACAACGAGCGATGATGTATATATACACTTTTACAAAAAATACCAATCAGGGCAACTCATTGCCTAAAAATAAAAAAGGACGCTGATTTTTGCAGGTCTTAACAATCACCAAAACCCGTTGAGCTTGACACACACTGGCAAAAAAAATATTCTACATGTAAACGTTTATTATGCCATTTTCAAAGAAATTTTGCTTCCAATATGCCAGTACCCCAACGTGCCAGTACCCCAACGTGCAAGTACCCCAACGTGCAAGGACCCCAACGTGGCCCGGGCTGCGAGGGCCCTTTATAGCTGCTTGCAGCTCTAGTTATTCTTCTTCTTCTTCTTCTTCTTCTTTATTCTCCGCAAACGATCCCGATTTTGGGTACCTAAACATTCACGAAAACTCACCGAACTTTGCACACTCCTCAGGCCCGGCGAAAAATTTGATATTATGAAGTCGTCATAACAACGCAACTCTATAGCGCCCCCTAGCGTAGAAAAATAAAAACCAAGCCCGGCACGTTTGAGCTAGAGCAACGAAAATTGGCAGGCACGTGTAGCACCCCGAGATGCACAAAAAAGTCTATTAGGACCATGGAGCTAAAATGTACAGGAAATGAGCTATGAATTTTTTAATGTCCAATTTTGGCCTATTTTGGCACATTCACTGTGGTCATGCTTTTTCCCCCTCTGCAAACATTTTTCATCCAATTAACTTCAAACTTGGCATTTATCATCTCAAGACGTGAGAGAACAACTGGGCAAAAAGTCTTGCCTTTTCGAAATACTATATGATGGGGGCGGGGCATCAAATATTGCCTTTAAAATTTCATTTGTCCAGAAAGAGCAAATGCTTAATAACTCCCATGTTCAAGCTCCAAAAAATCTCAAACTTCTCAGGCAATGTAATAGTCATGGCCTGAAAACATCTATATGATAAAATTCAGTTATACATATAGCGCCACCTAGTGGTAACAATAAATGTCATACTTTACGTTTTTAGCTACTGCGCTGAGCTCGTTGAAGGGATCCAGTTGAAAATTGGTCAGAAAAGCCTTAAGATGTTGATCATGCCCCACACCGAATATTGTAACTTTTCGCCAAAGGGCGTGGCCGCTACGGTGACGCAAAGTCTGAAGATTTTTCGTGACAATAAAAGCTGCATTAACTTGACCGAGATGATCCTATCTTCTCAAAATTTCACACATTTGATGAGAGTCCAGCCCTAAAGACATCTACTGACTTATATTTCATCTAACTGATAGCGCCACCTAGTGGCAATTTTTTTTCTTACGAATTTTCTTCTACGTTTTTCTCCAAACACGTTAACTGGACCTACCTCATATTTGCTCAGATGAGGGTTTCGGCCTTCATGATGTCACAACACGAAGTTTGTGAGTTTTCGCGAATTGCTGTGGGTGTGGCTAAGCGCTCTTCGCCAAGAAAATAACGCCAGTTTTGAGGGTCTAAACATGCACAGAAACTCATGAAACTTGGCACACACATCTGGCCTGGTAAAATTAGCAATATTTTATTGTTGATTGTGCTATTTTTACAAAAATGACTCAATAGCGCCCCCTAGAAGTTTTTAACGAAGCAGCCCCGGTTGTACGTTTAAGCAAGAACGACGAATATTTTTAGGTGTATGAGGGAGCCCAAGACCTACAAAAAAGTCTCTTGGACCCATATGCTAAAATGAACAGGAAGTGAGCTACGAATTTTTGAATGTCCCATTTTTGACAATTTTTGCACATTCACAGGGGGCAGACTTTTGCCCACTTCTCCTACACGTTTCATCTGACTGAGTTAAGACTTGACCTGGACCATGTCAAGTCCTGAGCCAACGACAGGGGGAAAAATCTTGACCTTTCGAAATACTATATGATGAAGGCGGGGCATCAAAATTTGTGTTTCGCACTGAAAAAGGATATGCTTAATAACTCCCCGGTACATGCTCCAAAAAATCCCAAACTTGACATGTATGTTTATCGTCAAGGCCTGAAGCTATCTCTATGACAACATTCAGTTATATATGCAGCGCCACCTAGCCCTTGAGGCATAAAAAAAAAATACCCCACATACGGTATTTTGTACAAAAAATGTAAACTCATTCTAAGTGTGATAACTAAGTCATTTATGAATATTCTTTTAGTTTCCACCACTCAAAATGTTCACTGGCATCAGACTTATCCAAACATATATATATTTTTATTTATTTTTGATAGCCTCTGTGGACATTAAAAGCAATATCGTGAATGAAGGATATGCTTAATAACTCCACGGTACATGCTCCAAAAAAAATCCCACACTTGACATGTATGCTTATAATCAAGGCCTGAAGGTATCTCGATGACAACATTCAGTTATAAATACAGCGCCACCTAGCCCTTGAGGCTTATATAAAAAAAAAAACCACATACGGTATTTTGTACAAAAAAATTTAAACTCATTCTAAGTGTGATGACTAAGTCATTTCTGAATATTCTTTTAGTTTCCACCACTCAAATTGTTCACTGGCTTCACACCGATCCAAACGTATGTACGTTTCCATTTTGTTTTATTCATTTTTGATTGCCCCTTTGGACAATAAAAGTAACATTGTGCAATGAGTACAACGAGCGATGATGTATATATACACTTTTACAAAAAATATCAATCAGGGCAACTCATTGCCTAAAAATAAAAAAGGACGCTGATTTTTGCAGGTCTTAACAATCACCAAAACCCGTTGAGCTTGACACACACTGGCAAAAAAAAGTATTCTACATGTAAACGTTTATTATGCCATTTTCAAAGAAATTTTGCTTCCAATATGCCAGTACCCCAACGTGCCAGTACCCCAACGTGCCAGTACCCCAACGTGCCAGTACCCTAACGTGCAAGTACCCCAACGTGCAAGGACTCCAACGTGGCCCGGGCTGCGAAGGCCCTTTATAGCTGCTCGCAGCTCTAGTTATTATTATTATTATTATTATTATTATTATTATTATTCTCCGTAAACGATCACGATTTTGGGTACCTAAACATTTACGAAAACTCACCAAACTTTGCACACTCCTCAGGCCCGGCGAAAAATTTGATATTATGAAGTCGTCATAACAACGCGACTCTATAGCGCCCCCTAGCATAGAAAAATAAAAACCAAGCCCGGCATGTTTGAGCTAGAGCAACGAAAATTGGCAGGCACGTGTAGCACCTCGAGACGCACAAAAAAGTCTATTGGGACCATGTAGCTAAAATGTACAGGAAGTGAGCTATGAATTTTTTAATGTCCAATTTTGGCCTATTTTGGCACATTCACTGTGGTCATGCTTTTTCCCCCTTTGCAAACATTTTTCATCCAATTGACTTCAAACTTGGCATTTATCATCTCAAGACCTGAGAGAACAACTGGGGAAAAAATCTTGCCTTTTCGAAATACTATATGACAGGGGCGGGGCATCAAATATTGCCTTTAAAATTTCATTTGTCCAGAAAGAGCAAATGCTTAATAACTCCCATGTTCAAGCTCCAAAAAATCTCAAACTTCTCAGGCAACGTAATAGTCACGGCCTGAAAACATCTATATGATAAAATTCAGTTATCCATGTAGCGCCACCTAGTGGTAACAATAATTGTCATACTTTACGTTTTTAGCTACTGTGCTGAGCTCGTTGAAGGGATCCAGTTGAAAATTGGTCAGAAAAGCCTTAAGATGTTGATCATGCCCCACACCGAATATTGTAACTTTTCGCCAAAGGGCGTGGCCGCTACGGTGCCGCAAAGTCTGAAGATTTCTCGTGACAACAAAAGCTGCATTAACTTGACCGAGATGATGCTATCTTCTCAAAATTTTACACAATTGATGAGAGTCCAGCCCTAAAGACATCTACAAACTTATATTTCATCTTACTGATAGCGCCACCTACTGGCAATTTTTTTTCTTACGATTTTTCTTCAATGTTTTTCTCCAACCATGTTAACTGGACCTACCTCATATTTGCTCAGATGAGGGTGTCGGCCTTCATGCTGTCACAACACGAAGTTTGTGAGTTTTCGCGAGTCGCTGTGGGCGTGGCTAAGCGCTGTTCGCCAAGAAAACAACGCCAATTTTGAGGGCCTAAACTGGCACAGAAACACACGAAACTTGGCACACACAGCTGGCCTGGCAAAATGAGCAATTTTTTATCGGCGATTGTGCTATTTTTACAAAAATGACTCAATAGCGCCCCCTAGAAATCTTTAACGAAACAGCCCCAGTTGTACGTTTAAGCAAGAACGACGAATATTTTTAGGTGTATGAGGGAGCCCAAGACCTACAAAAAAGTCTCTTGTACCCATATGCTAAAATGAACAGGAAGTGAGCTACGAATTTTTGAATGTCCCATTTTTGACGATTTTTGCACATTCACAGGGGGCAGACTTTTGCCCACTTCTCCTACACGTTTCATCCGACTGAGTTAAGACTTGGCCTGGACCATGTCAAGACCTGAGCCAACGACAGGGGGAAAAATTTTGACTTTTCAAAATACTATATGATGAGGGCGGGGCATCAAAATTTGTGTTTCGCAATGAAAAAGGATATGCTTGATAACTCCCCGGTACATGCTCCAAAAAATCCCAAACTTGACATGTATGTTTATCGTCAAGGCCTGAAGTTATCTCTATGACAACATTCAGTTATATATGCAGCGCCACCTAGCCCTTGAGGCATAAAAAAAAAATACCCCACATACGGTATTTTGTACAAAAAATGTAAACTCATTCTAAGTGTGATAACTAAGTCATTTATGAATATTCTTTTAGTTTCCACCACTCAAAATGTTCACTGGCATCAGACTTATCCAAACATATATATATTTTTATTTATTTTTGATAGCCTTTATGGACATTAAAAGCAATATCGTGAATGAAGGATATGCTTAATAACTCCACGGTACATGCTCCAAAAAAAATCCCACACTTGACATGTATGCTTATAATCAAGGCCTGAAGGTATCTCTATGACAACATTCAGTTATAAATACAGCGCCACCTAGCCCTTGAGGCATTTATATATATATATATATATAAAAACACATACGGTGTTTTGTACAAAAAATGTACACTCATTCTAAGTGTGATAACTAAGTCATTTATGAATATTCTTTTAGTTTCCACCACTCAAATTGTTCACTGGCTTCACACCGATCCAAACGTATGTACGTTTCCATTTTGTTTTATTCATTTTTGATTGCCCCTTTGGACAATAAAAGTAACATTGTGCAATGAGTACAACGAGCGATGATGTGTATATACACTTTTACAAAAAATACCAATCAGGGCAACTCATTGCCTAAAAATAAAAAAGGACGCTGATTTTTGCAGGTCTTAACAACCACCAAAACCCGTTGAGCTTGACACACACTGGCAAAAAAAAATATTCTACATGTAAAGGTTTATTATGCCATTTTCAAAGAAATTTTGCTTCCAATATGCCAGTACCCCAACGTGCAAGGACCCCAACGTGGCCCGGGCTGCGAGGGCCCTTTATAGCTGCTCGCAGCTCTAGTTCTTCTTCTTCTTCTTCTTCTTCTTTATTCTCCGCAAACGATCACGATTTTGGGTACCTAAACATTCACGAAAACTCACCAAACTTTGCACACTCCTCAGGCCCGGCGAAAAATTTTATATTATGAAGTCGTCATAACAACGCGACTCTATAGCGCCCCCTAGCATAGAAAAATAAAAACCAAGCCCGGCACGTTTGAGCTAGAGCAACAAAAATTGGCAGGCACGTGTAGCACCCCGAGACGCACAAAAAAGTCTATTGGGACCATGTAGCTAGAATGTACAGGAAATGAGCTATGAATTTTTTTATGTCCAATTTTGGCCTATTTTGGCACATTCACTGTGGTCATGCTTTTTCCCCCTTTGCAAACATTTTTCATCCAATTGACTTCAAACTTGGCATTTATCATCTCAAGACCTGAGAGAACAACTGGGCAAAAAGTCTTGCCTTTTCGAAATACTATATGATGGGGGCGGGGCATCAAATATTGCCTTTAAAATTTCATTTGTCCAGAAAGAGCAAATGCTTAATAACTCCCATGTTCAAGCTCCAAAAAATCTCAAACTTCTCAGGCAATGTAATAGTCACGGCCTGAAAACATCTATATGATAAAATTCAGTTATACATATAGCGCCACCTAGTGGTTACAATAAATGTCATACTTTACGTTTTTAGCTACTGTGCTGAGCTTGTTGAAGGGATCCATTTGAAAATTGGTCAGAAAAGCCTTAACATGTTGATCATGCCCCACACCGAATATTGTAACTTTTCGCCAAAGGGTGTGACCGCTACGGTGACGCAAAGTCTGAAGATTTTTCGTGACAATAAAAGCTGCATTAACTTGACCGAGATGATCCTATCTTCTCAAAATTTCACACATTTGATGAGAGTCCAGCTCTAAAGACATCTACTAACTTACATTTCATCTAACTGATAGCGCCACCTAGTGGCAATTTTTTTTCTTACGAATTTTCTTCTACGTTTTTCTCCAAACACGTTAACTGGACCTACCTCATATTTGCTCAGATGAGGGTTTCGGCCTTCATGATGTCACAACACGAAGTTTGTGAGTTTTCGCGAATTGCTGTGGGCGTGGCTAAGCGCTGTTCGCCAAGAAAACAACGCCAGTTTTGAGGGTCTAAACATGCACAGAAACTCCTGAAACTTGGCACACACATCTGGCCTGGTAAAATGAGCAATATTTTACTGTTGATTGTGCTATTTTTACAAAAATGACTCAATAGCGCCCCCTCGAAATTTTTAACGAAGCAGCCCCGGTTGTACGTTTAAGCAAGAACGACGAATATTTTTAGGTGTATGAGGGAGCCCAAGACCTACAAAAAAAGTCTCTTGTACCCATATGCTAAAATGAACAGGAAGTGAGCTACGAATTTTTGAATGTCCCATTTTTGACGATTTTTGCACATTCACAGGGGGCAGACTTTTGCCCACTTCTCCTACACGTTTCATCCGACTGAGCACGCACACATACACACACACAAAAAAAAAAAAAAAAAAAAAAAAAGAGCAATGATGACAAGACGTTGAATCGGTAAGACTACCGAATGAACAATTCTGAGCTCTTTAAAAAAAAATAAAATAAAAAAAATAAAAAATAAAAAAAAAAAGAAAAAAAAAAGAAATACAGCGCCACCTAGCCCTTGAGGCTTATATAATAAAAAAAACCCACATACGGTATTTTGTACAAAAAAATGTAAACTCATTCTAAGTGTGATGACTAAGTCATTTATGAATATTCTTTTAGTTTCCACCACTCAAATTGTTCACTGGCTTCACACCGATCCAAACGTATGTACGTTTCCATTTTGTTTTATTCATTTTTGATTGCCCCTTTGGACAATAAAAGTAACATCGTGCAATGAGTACGAGCAATGATGGGTATATATACTTTTGCAAAAAATACCAATCAGGTCAACTCATTACCTAAAAATAAAAAAGGACGCTGATTTTTGCAGATCTTAACAATCACCAAAACCCATTGAGCTTGACTCACACATCACACCTAGCAAAACAAATCCACATGTAAAGGTTTATCATGCCATGTTAAAAGAAATTTTGCTCCTAATGTGCCAGTACCCCAATGTGCGAGTACCCCAAAGTGCAAGTACCCCAACGTGCAAATACCCCAATGTGGCCCGGGCTGCGAGGGCCCTTTATAGCTGCTCGCAGCTCTAGTTATTATTATTATTATTATTATTATTATTATTATTATTATTATTATTATTATTATTCTCCGTAAACGATCGCGATTTTGGGTACCTAAACATTCACGAAAACTCACCGAACTTTGCACACTCCTCAGGCCCGGCGAAAAATTTGATATTATGAAGTCGTCATAACAACGCGACTCTATAGCGCCCCCTAGCGTAGAAAAATAAAGACCAAGCCTGGCACGTTTGAGCTAGAGCAACGAAAATTGGCAGGCACGTGTAGCACCCCGAGACGCACAAAAAAGTCTATTGGGACCATGTAGCTAAAATGTACAGGAAATGAGCTATGAATTTTTTTATGTCCAATTTTGGCCTATTTTGGCACATTCACTGTGGTCATGCTTTTTCCCCCTCTGCAAACATTTTTCATCCAATTCACATCAAACTTGGCATTTATCATCTCAAGACCTGAGAGAACAACTGGGCAAAAAGTCTTGCCTTTTCGAAATACTATATGATGGGGGCGGGGCATCAAATATTGTCTTTAAAATTTCATTTGTCCAGAAAGAGCAAATGCTTAATAACTCCCATGTTCAAGCTCCAAAAAATCTCAAACTTCTCAGGCAACGTAATAGTCACGGCCTGAAAACATCTATATGATAAAATTCAGTTATACATATAGCGCCACCTAGTGGTGACAATAAATGTCATACTTTACGTTTTTAGCTACTGCGCTGAGCCCGTTGAAGGGATCCAGTTGAAAGTTGGTCAGAAAAGCCTTAAGATGTTGATCATGCCCCACACCGAATATTGTAACTTTTCGCCAAAGGGCGTGGCCGCTACGGTGCCGCAAAGTCTGAAGATTTTTCGTGACAATAAAAGCTGCATGAACTTGACCGAGATGATCCTATCTTCTCAAAATTTCACACATTTGATGAGAGTCCAGCCCTGAAGACATCTACGAACTTATATTTCATCTTACTGATAGCGCCACCTAGTGGCAATTTTTTTTCTTACGAATTTTCTTGTACATTTTTTCTCCAAACACGTTACCTGGACCAACCTCATATTTGCTCAGATGAGGGTTTCGGCCTTCATGATGTCACAACACGAAGTTTGTGAGTTTTCGCGAATCGCTGTGGGCGTGGCTAAGCACTGTTCGCCAAGAAAACAACGCCAGTTTTGAGGGTCTAAACATGCGCAGAAACTCATGAAACTTGGCACACACATCTGGCCTGGTAAAATGAACAATATTTTATTGTTGATTGTGCTATTTTTACAAAAATGACTCAATAGCGCCCCCTAGAACATTTTAACGAAGCAGCCCCGATTGTACGTTTAAGCAAGATCTACGAAAATTTTTACGTGTATGAGGGAGCCAAAGACCTACAAAAAAGTCTCTTGGACCCATATGCTAAAATGAACAGGAAGTGAGCTACGAATTTTTGAATGTCCCATTTTTGACGATTT
Source organism: Festucalex cinctus (assembly GCF_051991245.1). Lineage (NCBI taxonomy): Eukaryota > Metazoa > Chordata > Actinopteri > Syngnathiformes > Syngnathidae > Festucalex > Festucalex cinctus. The sequence continues at coordinate 711,011 of NC_135425.1, forward strand.
TTGCACATTTTCAGGGGGCATACTTTTGCCCACTTCTCCTACACGTTTTATCCGACTGACTTATGACTTAACCTGGACCATGCCAAGACCTGAGCCAACAACAGACGGAAAAACCTTGACTTTTGGAAATACTATATGATGAGGGCGGGGCATCAAAATTTGGGTTTCGCACTGAAAAAGGATATGCTTAATAACTCCCCGATACATGCTCCAAAAAATCCCAAACTTGACATGTATGTTTATCGTCAAGGCCTGAAGGTATCTCTATGACAACATTCAGTTATATATGCAGCGCCACCTAGCCCTTGAGGCATGAAAAAAAAATACCCCACTTACGGTATTTTGTACAAAAAAATGTAAACTCATTCTCAGTGTGATAACTAAGTCATTTAGGAATATTCTTTTACTTTCCACCACTCAAAATATTCACTGGCATCAGACCTAACCAAACATACATATTTTTTTTATTTAGTTTTATGTATTTTTGATAGCCTCTATGGACATTAAAAGCAGTATCGTGAATGAAGGCTATGCTTAATAACTCCCAGGTACATGCTCCAAAAAATCCCATACTTGAAATGTATGCATATAATCAAGGCCTGAAGCTATCTCTATGACAAAATTCAGTTATAAATACAGCGCCACCTAGCCCTTGAGGCTTATATATAACAAAAAAAAAATACCCCACATACGGTATTTTGTACAAAAAATGTACACTCATTCTAAGTGTGATAACTAAGTCATTTATGAATATTCTTTTACTTTCCACCACTCAAAATATTCACTGGCATCAGACCTAACCAAACACACATATTTTTTATTTAGTTTTTATTTTATTTTTTTGATCGCCTCTATGGACAATAAAAGCAACATTGTGCAATGAGTACGAGCGATGATGTGTGTATATATACTTTTACGAAAAATACCAATCAGGGCAACTCATTGCCTAAAAATTAAAAAAAAGACGCTGATTTTTGCAGATGTTAACAATCACCAAAACCCGTTGAGCTTGACACACACTGGCAAAAAAAATATTCTACATGTAAACGTTTATTATGCCATTTTCAAAGAAATTTTGCTTCCAATATGCCAGTACCCCAACGTGCCAGTACCCGAACGTGCAAGTACCCCAACGTGCAAGGACCATAACGTGGCCCGGGCTGCGAGGGCCCTTTATAGCTGCTCGCAGCTCTAGTTAGGGCCCGAGCAGCGACCGCTGCGAGGTCCCTATTGTTTTTCGTTCGAATTATTATTATTATTATTAGGGCCCGAGCAGCGGCGGCGGCGGTGCCGCTGCGAGGCCCTATTGTTTTTGTAGGAATTCTTCTTATTATTCTTCTTTTTCTTCTCCGCAAACAATCGCATTTTTGAGACACTAAACGTGAACGAAAACTCACCAAACTTTACACGCACATCAGGCCTGGCGAAAAATTTGATATTTTAAAGTCGCCATACATGATAACAGAAAAATGGCTCCTTAGCGCCCCCTACATAGGTTAAACGGATCCCTGTCCCGCTACGATTGTCCGACGGCTATGAAAATTGTGTGGCACCTGTAGCACATCCCAATGAACAAAAACCTCTTTGAAGTGTGTACCCTAAAATAGACAGAAAGTGAGGTATGAGTATTTAAATGTCCAATTTTTGCCAATTTTTGCACATTTACAGGGGTCATACTTTTGCCCACTTCTCCTACACGGTTAACCCGATTGACTTCAAACTTGGGATGTACCATCTCAACACCTGGGACAACATCATTGTGAAAAATGCAAAGTTTTTGATATACTATATGACGGCGGCGGCGCATCAAATTTAGAGTTTAAAAATTCTTACTTCACGAAGCATTGCCGGTTGTACGTTTAATCTAGAGCTACGAAAATTGGTACACATATGTAACAGGCTATGACCTACAAAAAACTCTTTTTGAACCATATGCTAAACCTAACAGGAAGTCCACCATTTTGATTTATTTTGGAACGTGTTGCCATTTTTTTGGCCATTTCATTGGGGTCTTATTTTAACGAACTCCTCCTACAGTGTTTATCCGATCATCTTCAAACTTGGTGTGATTCATCTTAAGATGTTGAAGATGAAAAGTTATTGAAAGCTTTGTATTTCGTCGCACGCTGTTGTCATGGCATGCACTGTTTGCAAAGGAAAAAAAATATCCTTAAAGAAGCATTGCCAGTTGTACGAAGCAGCTAGAGCTACGAAAATTTGTAGACATATGTAACAGCCCAAGATGTACAAAAAAGTCTCTTGGTGCCCTGTGCTAAACCCAACAGGAAATCCCCCAGGGGCCGGGCATCACATTTTGAGCTAAAAAACTCCTCTTTAACAAAGCATACCCGGCTGTACGTTTCACATAGAGTTACCAAAATTTGTAGAGGTATATAACAGCCCTCGAGGTACAAAAAACTCTTTTTGAACCATATGCTAAACCTAACAGGACGTCCGCCATTTTGATTTACTTTGGAATGTGTTGCCATTTTTTTTGGCCATTTCATAGGGGTCATATTTTAACAAACTCCTCCTACAGAGTTTATCCGATCATCTTCAAACTTGGTGTGATTCATCTTAAGATGTTGAAAATGAAAAGTTAGTGAAAGTTTTTTATTTCGTCACACGCTGTTGTCGTGGCATGCACTTTTTGCAAAGGAAAAAAAATCTTATTAATGAAGCATTCCCAGTTGTACGAAGCAGCTAGAGCGACGAAAAATTGTAGACATATGTAACAGTCCAGGATGTACAAAAAAAGTCTCTTGGTGCCATGTGCTTAACCCAACAGGAAGTCCCCCAGGGGCCGGGCATCACATTTTGAGCTAAAAAACTCCTCTTTAACGAAGCATTCCCGGTTGTACGTTTCACCTAGCGCTATGATAATTTGCAGGCATACATAAGAGCCCATGATGTACAAAAAAAGTCTCTTGGAACCATGTGCTAAACCAAACAGGAAGTCTGCCATTTTGATTTATGATGGGATTTGTTGCCATTTTTTGTGGCCTTTTTCAGGGGTCATATTTTAACGAACCCCTCCTACAAAATTTATCCGACTGTCTTCAAACTTGGTGTGTTTCATCTTAAGATGTTTAAGATGCAAAGTAATCGAAAGTTTTTTATTTTGTAACACGCTGTTGCCATAGCAATGCATTGTTTGTCAAGTGCTGCTTTTTTTTTTTTTATACACGGAAAACTCATGAAACTTTGCAAACACATCAGACTTGTCATGAACATGAATTTTCAGAGATTTATTGTGCAATTTGCAATAAATAGCGCCCTCTAGACATTTTTATGAAGCATTTCCGATTGTATGATTATGCTAGACCTACAAAAAAGTATGTAGCAGCCATTTGCCAAACCAAAGAGGAAGTCCGCTATTTTGATTTTATTTTGGGAATTATACATCATTTTTGGCCTTTTTCATTAAACTTTGCACAAACAAGGCATGGAAAAAACTAACATTTTAAATGGTCCTTGTTCCATGTAACAGTACCCCAACGTGCCAGTACCCTGACGTTCAAGTAACCCAACGTTGTGCTCAATAGCGCCCTCTATGCATTTTTATGGAGCATTTCCAATTGTATGATTCAAGCGATACACAACTAAAGATGACTTGACCTAGATTTGTGAAAACTGGGAGGCATACCTATTAGCTTAAGACCTACAAAAAAGTATTCTGTAGCCGTATGCTAAACCTAAAAGGAAGTCCGCCATTTTGAATTTATTTTGGGAATTGCACACCATATTTTGCGTTTTGATTAAACTTTGCACACACAAGGCTTGTCAAAAACATTTTAGATGGTCCTTGTCCTATTTGACAGTACCCCAACGTGCCAGTACCCCGACGTGCAAGTACCCCAACGTGGCCCGGGTTGCGAGGGCCCTTTATAGCTGCTCGCAGCTCTAGTTATTATTCTTCTTCTTCTTCTTCTTTTTCTTTGTTATTATTCTTTTCCGCAAACAACCACATTTTTGAGGCACTAAACATGAACGAAAACTCACCAAACTTTACACGCAGATCGGGTCTGGCGAAAAATTTGATATTTTAAAGTCGCCATACATGATAACAGAAAAATGGCTCTGTAGCGCCACCTACATAGGTTTAACGGATCCCTTTCCCGCTACGATTGTCCTATGGCTACGAAAATTGTGTGGCACCTGTAGCACATCCAGATGAACAAAAACCTCTTTGATATGTGTACCCTAAAATAGACAGGAAGTGAGGTATGAGTATTTGAATGTCCAATTTTGGCCCATTTTTGCACATTTACAGGGGTCATACTTTTGCCCGCTTCTCCTACACGGTTAACCCGATTGACTTCAAACTTGGGCTGTACCATCTCAACACCTGGGACAACATCATGGTAAAAAATCTAAAGTTTTTGACATACTATATGACGGTGGCGGGGCATCAAATTTACAGTTTCAAAATTCTTACTTAACGAAGCATTGCCGGTGGTACGTTTAATCTAGAGCTACGAAAATTGGTACACATATGTAACAGACTATGATCTACAAAAAAGCCTGTTGGTGCCATATGCTAAACCTAACAGGAAGTCCGCCAGAGGCGAGGCATCAAATTTTGTGTTTCAAAATTCTAACTTAATGAAGCATTCCCGGCTGTACATTTCACCTAGAGTTACCAATATTTGAAGACATATGTAACAGCCCTCAAGGTACAAAAAACTCTTTTTGAACCATATGCTAAACCTAACAGGAAGTCTGCCATTTTGATTTACTTTGGAACGTGTTGCCATTTTTTGGGCCATTTCATAGGGGTCTTATTTTAACGAACTCCTCCTACAGAGTTTATCCGATCATCTCCAAACTTGGTGTGATTCATCTTAAGATGTTGAAGATGAAAAGTTATTGAAAGCTTTTTATTTTGTCGCACGCTGTTGCCGTGGCATGCACAGTTTGCAAAGGAAAAAATTACTTCTTAATGAAGCATTCCCAGTTGTACGAAGCAGCTAGAGCTACGAAAATTTGGAGACAAATGTAACAGCCCACGATGTACAAAAAAGTCTCTTGGTGCCATGTGCTAAACCCAACAGGAAGATGCAAATTTATCAAAAGTTTTTTATTTTGTCGCACGCTGCTGCTATAGCGATGCATTGGTTGCCAAGTAAAGTGCTGCTTTGTTTTTTTTTATCTATACATGTGTGAAAACTCGTGAAACTTTGCACACACATCAGACTTGTCATTAACATGAATTTTTAGAGATTTCTTGTGCAATTTGCAATAAATCGCACCCTCTATACATTTTTTATGAAGCATTTCCGATTGGATGATTCAAGCGCGAAATAACTAAAGATGACTTGACTTGACTTGACCTAGATTTGTGAAAACTCAGAGGCATACCTATTATATTATTATTATTTTTTGTACCTTACAAGATTATCTCTTGTGCCACATTAAACCCCTTTGCAGGCCTGAGCCAAACCACGGTCCATACATTTGATACCACTGCTTTATTTCAATGGTCAAGTACTTCATAACCACACCTACTTATGCTTGTCCTTGCATATATAGTAGACAACAAAGAGCTCTTTCAACAAAAGACATTTCCATCTACAAAGTCATACAAGGTAAGCACTCTATAAATTCTGCAATCACTACACTTCTATTCCTAAATTATCACTTCAAATACCAACAATGGTTAATACAGCTACAAATGTCTTGTATGTTTATGAAGTATGATACTGTATTTATTTCTACTCCTTTGCTTTTCTACAGAACATGAACAAATCACCAAGCAAATTCTCTTTTGATAAAGACCCTCTAATCATCTCCATACGCAAAGATTGCCAACTTTTTTCCGTAAGTATACAATACATAAACTAAACAGGACAACTTTCTCAATCATATACAGTATGCCATACATATATGTATTAAGTTCTCATTTATTAACAGGTTTGTTAAAGGCACCTTTAGTGTGTTTTTCTGTTTGTAATGTTTCTCCACGAGCACGTCTAGTTATTAGGGCCCGAGCAGCGGCGGCGGCGGTGCCGCTGCGAGGCCCTATTGTTTTTGTAGGAATTCTTCTTATTATTATTCTTATTATTATTCTTCTCCGCAAACAATCGCATTTTTGAGACACTAAACGTGACCGAAAACTCACCAAACTTTACACGCACATCAGGCCTGGCGAAAAATTTGATATTTTAAAGTCGCCATACATGATAACAGAAAAATGGCTCCTTAGCGCCCCCTACATAGGTTAAACGGATCCCTGTCCCGCTACGATTGTCCGACGGCTATGAAAATTGTGTGGCACCTGTAGCACATCCCAATGAACAAAAACCTCTTTGAAGTGTGTACCCTAAAATAGACAGAAAGTGAGGTATGAGTATTTAAATGTCCAATTTTTGCCAATTTTTGCACATTTACAGGGGTCATACTTTTGCCCGCTTCTCCTACACGGTTAACCCGATTGACTTCAAACTTGGGATGTACCATCTCAACACCTGGGACAACATCATTGTGAAAAATGAAAAGTTTTTGATATACTATATGACGGCGGCGGCGCATCAAATTTAGAGTTTAAAAATTCTTACTTCACGAGGCATTGCCGGTTGTACGTTTAATCTAGAGCTACGAAAATTGGTACACATATGTAACAGACTATGACCTACAAAAAAATCTTTTTGAACCATATGCTAAACCTAACAGGAAGTCCACCATTTTGATTTATTTTGGAACGTGTTGCCATTTTTTTGGCCATTTCATTGGAGTCTTATTTTAACGAACTCCTCCTACAGTGTTTATCCGATCATCTTCAAACTTGGTGTGATTCATCTTAAGATGTTGAAGATGAAAAGTTATTGAAAGCTTTGTATTTCGTCGCACGCTGTTGTCATGGCATGCACTGTTTGCAAAGGAAAAAAAATATCCTTAAAGAAGCATTGCCAGTTGTACGAAGCAGCTAGAGCTACGAAAATTTGTAGACATATGTAACAGCCCAAGATGTACAAAAAAGTCTCCTGGTGCCCTGTGCTAAACCCAACAGGAAGTCCCCCAGGGGCCGGGCATCACATTTTGAGCTAAAAAAAAACTCCTCTTTAACAAAGCATACCCGGCTGTACGTTTCACCTGGAGTTACCAAAATTTGTAGAGGTATATAACAGCCCTCGATTTACAAAAAACTCTTTTTGAACCATATGCTAAACCTAACAGGACGTCCGCCATTTTGATTTACTTTGGAATGTGTTGCCATTTTTTTTGGCCATTTCATAGGGGTCATATTTTAACAAACTCCTCCTACAGAGTTTATCCGATCATCTTCAAACTTGGTGTGATTCATCTTAAGATGTTGAAAATGAAAAGTTATTGAAAGTTTTTTATTTCGTCACATGCTGTTATCGTGGCATGCACTTTTTGCAAAGGAAAAAAATCCTTCTTAATGAAGCATTCCCAGTTGTACGAAGCAGCTAGAGTGACGAAAAATTGTAGACATATGTAACAGCCCAGGATCTACAAAAATGTCTCTTGGTGCCATGTGCTAAACGCAACAGGAAGTCCCCCAGGGGCCAGGCATCACATTTTGAGCTAAAAAACTCCTCTTTAACTAAGCATTCCCGGTTGTACGTTTCACCTAGCGCTATGATAATTTGCAGGCATACATAAGAGCCCACGATGTACAAAAAAGTCTCTTGGAACCATGGGCTAAACCAAACAGGAAGTCCGCCATTTTGATTTATGATGGGATTTGTTGCCATTTTTTGTGGCCTTTTTCAGGGGTCATATTTTAACGAACCCCTCCTACAAAATTTATCCGACTGTCTTCAAACTTGGTATGTTTCATTTTAAGATGTTTAAGATGCAAAGTAATCGAAAGTTTTTTATTTTGTCACACGCTGTTGCCATAGCAATGCATGGGAATTGCACACCATATTTTGCGTTTTGATTAAACACCTAAAGCTATGATAATTTGCAGGCAAACATAAGAGCTCAGGATGTACAAAAAAAGTCTCTTGGAGCAATATGCTAAACCAATCAGGAAGTCCACCATTTTGATTTACGTTGGGATTTGTAGCCATTTTTTGTGGCCTTTTTTAGGGGTCATATTTTAACGAACTCCTCCTACAAAATTTATCCGACTGTCTTTAAACTTGGTGTGCTTCATCTTAAGATGTTTAAGATGCAAAGTTATCGAAAGTTATTTATTTTGTCGCACGCCGTTGTCATGGCGATGCATTGTTTGCCAAGTAAAATGTTACTTTTTTTTTTTGGTCTAAACATGTGCAAAAACTCATGAAACTTTACACACACATCAGGCTTGTCATCAGCATGAATATTTTAGAGATTTCTTATTCAATTTGCAATAAATGGTTCAATAGCGCCCTCTAGACATTTTTATGAAGCTTTTGCAAATGTTTTGTGTTTTATGATTCAGCTAGATTTGTAAAAATTGGGATACCTATCAGCCTAAGACTTACAAAAAGGTTTCTAAAGCCATATGCTGAATCAAAAAGGAAGTCTGCCATTTTGATTTACTTTGGTATTTGTAGCCATTTTTTGGGGCCTTTTATAGGGGTCATATTTTCAACAGAACTTATCAGATCGTCTTCATTCTTTGGCGTGTTTCATCTTAAGATATTTAAGATGAAAAGTTATTGAATTTTTTTATTTTGTCACACGCCTTTGCTGTAGCCATGCATTGTTTGTGAAGAAAAATGCTTTTTTGAGAGTCTAAATATGGGTGAAAACTCACAAAACTTTGCACACGCACCAGACCTGTCTAGAACATGAATATTTTATTTAGAGATTTGTTGTGCTATTTGTAATAAATGGCTCAATAGCGCCCTCTAGACATTTTTATGAAGTCTTTCCGATTATATGATTCAGCTAGATGTGTGAATATTGGCAGGCATGCCGAATATATTCAAAAAGTATTCTATATAGCCATGTGCCAATCCATTTTGATTTTATTTTGTTAATTGTGCATCGTTTTTGGCCTTTCCATGAAACTTTAAAAACACAAAGCATGGCAAAAACGTTTACAATTTAGATGGTTTCCTATTTGACAGTACCCCAACATGCCAGTACCCCGACGTGCAAATACCCCAACGTGGCCCGGGTTGCGAGGGCCCTTTATAGCTGCTCGCAGCTCTAGTTATTATTATTCTTCTTCTTTTTCTCCGTAAACGATCGCATTTTTGAGTACCTAAACATTCACGAAAACTCACCAAACTTTGCACACTCCTCAGGCCCGGCGAAAAATTTGATATTATGAAGTCGTCATAACAACGCGACTCTATAGCGCCCCCTAGCGTAGAAAAATAAAAACCAAGCCTGGCACGTTTGAGCTAGAGCAACGAAAATTGGCAGGCACGTGTAGCACCCCGAGACGCACAAAAAAGTCTATTGGGACCATGTAGCTAAAATGTACAGGAAATGAGCTATGAATTTTTTTATGTCCAATTTTGGCCTATTTTGGCACATTCACTGTGGTCATGCTTTTTCCCCCTCTGCAAACATTTTTCATCCAATTCACATCAAACTTGGCATTTATCATCTCAAGACCTGAGAGAACAACTGGGCAAAAAGTCTTGCCTTTTCGAAATACTATATGATGGGGGCGGGGCATCAAATATTGTCTTTAAAATTTCATTTGTCCAGAAAGAGCAAATGCTTAATAACTCCCATGTTCAAGCTCCAAAAAATCTCAAACTTCTCAGGCAACGTAATAGTCACGGCCTGAAAACATCTCTATGATAAAATTCAGTTATACATATAGCGCCACCTAGTGGTGACAATAAATGTCATACTTTACGTTTTTAGCTACTGCGCTGAGCTCGTTGAAGGGATCCAGTTGAAAGTTGGTCAGAAAAGCCTTAAGATGTTGATCATGCCCAACACCGAATATTGTAACTTTTCGCCAAAGGGCGTGGCCGCTACGGTGCCGCAAAGTCTGAAGATTTTTCGTGACAATAAAAGCTGCATGAACTTGACCGAGATGATCCTATCTTCTCAAAATTTCACACATTTGATGAGAGTCCAGCCCTAAAGACATCTACGAACTTATATTTCATCTAACTGATAGCGCCACCTAGTGGCATTTTTTTTTCTTACGAATTTTCTTGTACATTTTTCTCCAAACACGTTAACTGGACCAACCTCATATTTGCTCAGATGGGGGTTTCGGCCTTCATGATGTCACAACACGAAGTTTGTGAGTTTTCGCGAATCGCTGTGGGCGTGGCTAAGCACTGTTCGCCAAGAAAACAACGCTAGTTTTGATGGTCTAAACATGCGCAGAAACTCATGAAACTTGGCACACACATCTGGCCTGGAAAAATGAGCAATATTTTATCATGTATTGTCCTATTTTTACAAAAATGACTCAATAGCGCCCCCTAGAAATTTTTAACGAAGCAGCCCCGATTGTACGTTTAAGCAAGATCTACGAAAATTTTTAGGTGTATGAGGGAGTCCAAGACCTACAAAAAAGTCTCTTGGACCCATGTGCTAAAATGAACAGGAAGTGAGCTATGAATTTTTGAATGTCCCATTTTTGACGATTTTTGCACATTTTCAGGGGGCATACTTTTGCCCACTTCTCCTACACATTTCATCCGACTGAGTTAAGACTTGGCCTGGACCATGCCAAGACCTGAGCCAACAACAGACGGAAAAATCTTGACTTTTGGAAATACTATATGATGAGCGCGGGGCATCAAAATTTGTGTTTCGCACTGAAAAAGGATATGCTTAATAACTCCCCGATACATGCTCCAAAAAAATCCCAAACTTGACATGTATGTTTATCGTCAAGGCCTGAAGGTATCTCTATGACAACATTCAGTTATATATGCAGCGCCACCTCGCCCTTGAGGCAAAACAAAAAAATACCCCACATACGGTATTTTGTACAAAAAATGTAAACTCATTCTAAGTGTGATAACTAAGTCATTTATGAATATTCTTTTACTTTCCACCACTCAAAATGTTCACTGGCATTAGACTTATCCAAACATGTACTTTTTTATTTATTTTTGATAGCCTCTATGGACATTAAAAGCAATATCGTGAATGAAGGATATGCTTAATAACTCCACGGTACATGCTCCAAAAAAATCCCACACTTGACATGTATGTTTAGAGTCAAGGCTTGAAGGTATCCCTATGACAACATTCCATTATATATACAGCGCCACCTAGCCCTAGAGGCATAAAAAAAAATACACCAACTTAACGGTATTTTTACAAAAAAAAAAAAAATCCACATGTCAAGGTTTATCATGCCATTTTCAAAGAAATTCTGCTTCCAATGTGCCGTACCTAAACTTGCCAGTACCCCAACGTGCCAGTACCCCAACGTGCAAGTACCCCAACGTGCAAGTACCCCAACGTGGCCCGGGCTGCGAGGGCCCTTTATAGCTGCTCGCAGCTCTAGTTATTAGGGCCCGAGCAGCGACCGCTGCGAGGTCCCTCTTGTTTTTGTAAGAATTATTATTATTATTATTATTATTATTCTTCTTCTTCTTCTTCTTCTTCTCCGTAAACGATCACGATTTTGGGTACCTAAACATTCACGAAAACTCACCGAACTTTGCACACTCCTCAGGTCCGGCGAAAAATTTGATATTATGAAGTCGTCATAACAACGCGACTCTATAGCGCCCCCTAGCATAGAAAAATAAAAACCAAGCCCGGCACGTTTGAGCTAGAGCAACGAAAATTGGTAGGCACGTGTAGCACCCCGAGACGCACAAAAAAGTCTATTGGGACCATGTAGCTAAAATGTACAGGAAGTGAGCTATGAATTTTTTAATGTCCAATTTTGGCCTATTTTGGCACATTCACTGTGGTCATGCTTTTTCCCCCTATGCAAACATTTTTCATCCCATTGACTTCAAACTTGGCATTTATCATCTCAAGACCTAAGAGAACAGCTGGGCAAAAAGTCTTGCCTTTTTGAAATACTATATGACGGGGGCGGGGCATCAAATATTGCCTTTAAAATTTCATTTGTCCGGAAAGAGCAAATGCTTAATAACTCCCATGTACAAGCTCCAAAAAATCTCAAACTTCTCAGGCAACGTAATAGTCACGGCCTGAAAACATCTATATGACAAAATTCAGTTCTACATATAGCGCCACCTAGTGGTTACAATAAATGTCATACTTTACGTTTTTAGCTACTGTGCTGAGCTCGTTGAAGGGATCCAGTTGAAAATTGGTCAGAAAAGCCTTAAGATGTTGATGATGCCCCACACCGAATATTGTAACTTTTCGCCAAAGGGCGTGGCCGCTACGGTGACGCAAAGTCTGAAGATTTTTCGTGACAATAAAGCTGCATTAACTTGACCGAGATGATCCTATCTTCTCAAAATTTCACACATTTGATGAGAGTCCAGCCCTAAAGACATCTACTAACTTACATTTCATCTTACTGATAGCGCCACCTAGTGGCAATTTTTTTTCTTACGAATTTTCTTCTACGTTTTTCTCCAAACACGTTAACTGGACCTACCTCATATTTGCTCAGATGAGGGTTTCGGCCTTCATGATGTCACAACACGAAGTTTGTGAGTTTTCGCGAATTGCTGTGGGCGTGGCTAAGCGCTGTTCGCCAAGAAAACAACGCCAGTTTTGAGGGTCTAAACATGCACAGAAACTCCTGAAACTTGGCACACACATCTGGCCTGGTAAAATGAGCAATTTTTTATCGGCGATTGTGCTATTTTTAAAAAAATGACTCAATAGCGCCCCCTCGAAATTTTTAACGAAGCAGCCCCGGTTGTACGTTTAAGAAAGAACGACGAATATTTTTAGGTGTATAAGGGAGCCCAAGACCTACAAAAAAGTCTCTTGTACCCATATGCTAAAATGAACAGGAAGTGAGCTACGAATTTTTGAATGTCCCATTTTTGACGATTTTTGCACATTCACAGGGGGCAGACTTTTGCCCACTTCTCCTATACGTTTCATCCGACTGAGTTAAGACTTGGCCTGGACCATGTCAAGACCTGAGCCAACGACAGGGGGAAAAATTTTGACTTTTCGAAATACTATATGATGAGGGCGGGGCATCAAAATTTGTGTTTCGCAATGAAAAATGATATGCTTGATAACTCCCCGGTACATGCTCCAAAAAATCCCAAACTTGACATGTATGTTTATCGTCAAGGCCTGAAGTTATCTCTATGACAACATTCAGTTATATATGCAGCGCCACCTAGCCCTTGAGGCATGAAAAAAAAATACCACACATACGGTATTTTGTACAAAAAATGGAAACTCATTCTAAGTGTGATAACTAAGTCATTTATGAATATTCTTTTAGTTTCCACCACTCAAAATGTTCACTGGCATCAGACTTATCCAAACATATATATAGTTTTATTTATTTTTGATAGCCTCTATGGACATTAAAAGCAATATCGTGAATGAAGGATATGCTTAATAACTCCACGGTACATGCTCCAAAAAAAATCCCACACTTGACATGTATGCTTATAATCAAGGCCTGAAGGTATCTCTATGACAACATTCAGTTATAAATACAGCGCCACCTAGCCCTTGAGGCTTATATAAAAAAAAATAAAAAATACCTCACATACGGTATTTTGTACAAAAAATGTACAATCATTCTAAGTGTGATAACTAAGTCATTTATGAATATTCTTTTAGTTTCCACCACTCAAATTGTTCACTGGCTTCACACCGATCCAAACGTATGTACGTTTCCATTTTGTTTTATTCATTTTTGATTGCCCCTTTGGACAATAAAAGTAACATTGTGCAATGAGTACAACGAGCGATGATGTGTATATACACTTTTACAAAAAAATACCAATCAGGGCAACTCATTGCCTAAAAATAAAAAAGGACGCTGATTTTTGCAGGTCTTAACAATCACCAAAACCCGTTGAGCTTGACACACACACTGGCAAAAAAATATTCTACATGTAAACGTTTATTATGCCATTTTCAAAGAAATTTTGCTTCCAATATGCCAGTACCCCAACGTGCCAGTACCCCAACGTGCAAGTACCCCAACGTGCAAGGACCCCAATGTGGCCCGGGCTGCGAGGGCCCTTTATAGCTGCTCGCAGCTCTAGTTCTTCTTCTTCTTCTTCTTCTTTATTCTCCGCAAACGATCGCGATTTTGGGTACCTAAACATTCACGAAAACTCACCGAACTTTGCACACTCCTCAGGCCCGGCGAAAAATTTGATATTATTAAGTCGTCATAACAATGCGACTCGATAGCGCCCCCTAGCGTAGAAAAATAAAAACCAAGCCCGGCACGTTTGAGCTAGAGCAACAAAAATTGGCAGGCACGTGTAGCACCCCGAGACGCACAAAAAAGTCTATTGGGACCATGTAGCTAAAATGTACAGGAAGTGAGCTATGAATTTTTTAATGTCCAATTTTGGCCTATTTTGGCACATTCACTGTGGTCATGCTTCTTCCCCCTTTGCAAACATTTTTCATCCAATTGACTTCAAACTTGGCATTTATCATCTCAAGACCTGAGAGAACAACTGGGCAAAACATCTTGCCTTTTTGAAATACTATATGACGGGGGCGGGGCATCAAATATTGCCTTTAAAATTTCATTTGTCCAGAAAGAGCAAATGCTTAATAACTCCCATGTTCAAGCTCCAAAAAATCTCAAACTTCTCAGGCAACGTAATAGTCACGGCCTGAAAACATCTATATGATAAAATTCAGTTATACATGTAGCGCCACCTAGTGGTTACAATAAATGTCATACTTTACGTTTTTAGCTACTGTGCTGAGCTTGTTGAAGGGATCCATTTGAAAATTGGTCAGAAAAGCCTTAAGATGTTGATCATGCCCCACACCGAATATTGTAACTTTTCGCCAAAGGGCGTGGCCGCTACGGTGACGCAAAATCTGAAGATTTTTCGTGAAAATAAAAGCTGCATTAACTTGACCGAGATGATCCTATCTTCTCAAAATTTCACACATTTGATGAGAGTCCAGCCCTAAAGACATCTACTGACTTATATTTCATCTAACTGATAGCGCCACCTAGTGGCAATTTTTTTTCTTACGAATTTTCTTCTACGTTTTTCTCCAAACACGTTAACTGGACCTACCTCATATTTGCTCAGATGAGGGTTTCGGCCTTCATGATGTCACAACACGAAGTTTGTGAGTTTTCGCGAATTGCTGTGGGTGTGGCTAAGCGCTGTTCGCCAAGAAAACAACGCCAGTTTTGAGGGTCTAAACATGCACAGAAACTCATGAAACTTGGCACACACATCTGGCCTGGTAAAATGAGCAATATTTTATTGTTGATTGTGCTATTTTTACAAAAATGACTCAATAGCGCCCCCGAGAAGTTTTTAACGAAGCAGCCCCGGTTGTACGTTTAAGCAAGAACGACGAATATTTTTAGGTGTATGAGGGAGCCCAAGACCTACAAAAAAGTCTCTTGGACCCATATGCTAAAATGAACAGGAAGTTAGCTACGAATTTTTGAATGTCCCATTTTTGACTATTTTTGCACATTCACAGGGGGCAGACTTTTGCCCACTTCTCCTACACGTTTCATCTGACTGAGTTAAGACTTGACCTGGACCATGTCAAGACCTGAGCCAACGACAGGGGGAAAAATCTTGACCTTTCGAAATACTATATGATGAAGGCGGGGCATCAAAATTTGTGTTTCGCACTGAAAAAGGATATGCTTAATAACTCCCCGGTACATGCTCCAAAAAATCCCAAACTTGACATGTATGTTTATCGTCAAGGCCTGAAGCTATCTCTATGACAACATTCAGTTATATATGCAGCGCCACCTAGCCCTTGAGGCATAAAAAAAAAATACCCCACATACGGTATTTTGTACAAAAAATGTAAACTCATTCTAAGTGTGATAACAAAGTCATTTATGAATATTCTTTTCGTTTCCACCACTCAAAATGTTCACTGGCATCAGACTTATCCAAACATATATATATTTTTATTTATTTTTGATAGCCTCTGTGGACATTAAAAGCAATATCGTGAATGAAGGATATGCTTAATAACTCCACGGTACATGCTCCAAAAAAAATCCCACACTTGACATGTATGCTTATGATCAAGGCCTGAAGGTATCTCGATGACAACATTCAGTTATAAATACAGCGCCACCTAGCCCTTGAGGCTTATATAAAAAAAAAAAAACACATACGGTATTTTGTACAAAAAATGTAAACTCATTCTAAGTGTGATGACTAAGTCATTTATGAATATTCTTTTAGTTTCCACCACTCAAATTGTTCACTGGCTTCACACCGATCCAAACGTATGTACGTTTCCATTTTGTTTTATTCATTTTTGATTGCCCCTTTGGACAATAAAAGTAACATTGTGCAATGAGTACAACGAGCGATGATGTATATATACACTTTTACAAAAAATACCAATCAGGGTAACTCATTGCCTAAAAATAAAAAAGGACGCAGATTTTTGCAGGTCTTAACAATCCCCAAAACCCGTTGAGCTTGATACACACTGGCAAAAAAAATATTCTACATGTAAACGTTTATTATGCCATTTTCAAAGAAATTTTGCTTCCAATATGCCAGTACCCCAACGTGCCAGTACCCTAACGTGCAAGTACCCCAACGTGCAAGGACTCCAACGTGGCCCGGGCTGCGAGGGCCCTTTATAGCTGCTCGCAGCTCTAGTTAGGGCCCGAGCAGCGACCGCTGCGAGGTCCCTATTGTTTTTGTAAAAATTCTTCTTCTTCTTCTTCTTCTTCTTCTTCTTCTTCTTCTTCTTCTTCTTCTTTATTCTCCTCAAACGATCGCGATTTTGGGTACCTAAACATTCACGAAAACTCACCGAACTTTGCACACTCCTCAGGCCCGGCGAAAAATTTGTAATTATTAAGTCGTCATAACAATGCGACTCGATAGCGCCCCCTAGCGTAGAAAAATAAAAACCAAGCCCGGCACGTTTGAGCTAGAGCAACAAAAATTGGCAGGCACGTGTAGCACCCCGAGACGCACAAAAAAGTCTATTGGGACCATGTAGCTAAAATGTACAGGAAGTGAGCTATGAATTTTTTAATGTCCAATTTTGGCCTATTTTGGCACATTCACTGTGGTCATGCTTTTTCCCCCTTTGCAAACATTTTTCATCCAATTTACTTCAAACTTGGCATTTATCATCTCAAGACCTGAGAGAACAACTGGGCAAAACATCTTGCCTTTTTGAAATACTATATGACGGGGGCGGGGCATCAAATATTGCCTTTAAAATTTCATTTGTCCAGAAAGAGCAAATGCTTAATAACTCCCATGTTCAAGCTCCAAAAAATCTCAAACTTCTCAGGCAACGTAATAATCACGGCCTGAAAACATCTATATGATAAAATTCAGTTATACATATAGCGCCACCTAGTGGTTACAATAAATGTCATACTTTACGTTTTTAGCTACTGTGCTGAGCTTGTTGAAGGGATCCATTTGAAAATTGGTCAGAAAAGCCTTAAGATGTTGATCATGCCCCACACCGAATATTGTAACTTTTCGCCAAAGGGCGTGGCCGCTACGGTGACGCAAAGTCTGAAGATTTTTCGGGAAAATAAAAGCTGCATTAACTTGACCGAGATGATCCTATCTTCTCAAAATTTCACACATTTGATGAGAGTCCAGCCCTAAAGACATCTACTAACTTATATTTCATCTAACTGATAGCGCCACCTAGTGGCAATTTTTTTTATTACGAATTTTCTTCTACGTTTTTCTCCAAACACGTTAACTGGACCTACCTCATATTTGCTCAGATGAGGGTTTCGGCCTTCATGATGTCACAACACGAAGTTTGTGAGTTTTCGCGAATTGCTGTGGGTGTGGCTAAGCGCTGTTCGCCAAGAAAACAACGCCAGTTTTGAGGGTCTAAACATGCACAGAAACTCATGAAACTTGGCACACACATCTGGCCTGGTAAAATGAGCAATATTTTATTGTTGATTGTGCTATTTTTACAAAAATGACTCAATAGCGCCCCCGAGAAGTTTTTAACGAAGCAGCCCCGGTTGTACGTTTAAGCAAGAACGACGAATATTTTTAGGTGTATGAGGGAGCCCAAGACCTACAAAAAAGTCTCTTGGACCCATATGCTAAAATGAACAGGAAGTTGGCTACGAATTTTTGAATGTCCCATTTTTGACTATTTTTGCACATTCACAGGGGGCAGACTTTTGCCCACTTCTCCTACACGTTTCATCTGACTGAGTTAAGACTTGACCTGGACCATGTCAAGACCTGAGCCAACGACAGGGGGAAAAATCTTGACCTTTCGAAATACTATATGATGAAGGCGGGGCATCAAAATTTGTGTTTCGCACTGAAAAAGGATATGCTTAATAACTCCCCGGTACATGCTCCAAAAAATCCCAAATTTGACATGTATGTTTATCGTCAAGGCCTGAAGCTATCTCTATGACAACATTCAGTTATATATGCAGCGCCACCTAGCCCTTGAGGCATAAAAAAAAAAATACCCCACATACGGTATTTTGTACAAAAAATGTAAACTCATTCTAAGTGTGATAACGAAGTCATTTATGAATATTCTTTTAGTTTCCACCACTCAAAATGTTCACTGGCATCAGACTTATCCAAACATATATATATTTTTATTTATTTTTGATAGCCTCTGTGGACATTAAAAGCAATATCGTGAATGAAGGATATGCTTAATAACTCCACGGTACATGCTCCAAAAAAAATCCCACACTTGACATGTATGCTTATGATCAAGGCCTGAAGGTATCTCGATGACAACATTCAGTTATAAATACAGCGCCACCTAGCCCTTGAGGCTTATATAAAAAAAAAAAACACATACGGTATTTTGTACAAAAAATGTAAACTCATTCTAAGTGTGATGACTAAGTCATTTATGAATATTCTTTTAGTTTCCACCACTCAAATTGTTCACTGGCTTCACACCGATCCAAACGTATGTACGTTTCCATTTTGTTTTATTCATTTTTGATTGCCCCTTTGGACAATAAAAGTAACATTGTGCAATGAGTACAACGAGCGATGATGTATATATACACTTTTACAAAAAATACCAATCAGGGCAACTCATTGCCTAAAAATAAAAAAGGACGCAGATTTTTGCAGGTCTTAACAATCCCCAAAACCCGTTGAGCTTGATACACACTGGCAAAAAAAATATTCTACATGTAAACGTTTATTATGCCATTTTCAAAGAAATTTTGCTTCCAATATGCCAGTACCCCAACGTGCCAGTACCCTAACGTGCAAGTACCCCAACGTGCAAGGACTCCAACGTGGCCCGGGCTGCGAGGGCCCTTTATAGCTGCTCGCAGCTCTAGTTAGGGCCCGAGCAGCGACCGCTGCGAGGTCCCTATTGTTTTTGTAAAAATTCTTCTTCTTCTTCTTCTTCTTCTTCTTCTTCTTCTTCTTCTTCTTCTTTATTCTCCGCAAACGATCGCGATTTTGGGTACCTAAACATTCACGAAAACTCACCGAACTTTGCACACTCCTCAGGCCCGGCGAAAAATTTGATATTATTAAGTCGTCATAACAATGCGACTCGATAGCGCCCCCTAGCGTAGAAAAATAAAAACCAAGCCCGGCACGTTTGAGCTAGAGCAACAAAAATTGGCAGGCACGTGTAGCACCCCGAGACGCACAAAAAAGTCTATTGGGACCATGTAGCTAAAATGTACAGGAAGTGAGCTATGAATTTTTTAATGTCCAATTTTGGCCTATTTTGGCACATTCACTGTGGTCATGCTTTTTCCCCCTTTGCAAACATTTTTCATCCAATTGACTTCAAACTTGGCATTTATCATCTCAAGACCTGAGAGAACAACTGGGCAAAACATCTTGCCTTTTTGAAATACTATATGACGGGGGCGGGGCATCAAATATTGCCTTTAAAATTTCATTTGTCCAGAAAGAGCAAATGCTTAATAACTCCCATGTTCAAGCTCCAAAAAATCTCAAACTTCTCAGGCAACGTAATAATCACGGCCTGAAAACATCTATATGATAAAATTCAGTTATACATATAGCGCCACCTAGTGGTTACAATAAATGTCATACTTTACGTTTTTAGCTACTGTGCTGAGCTTGTTGAAGGGATCCATTTGAAAATTGGTCAGAAAAGCCTTAAGATGTTGATCATGCCCCACACCGAATATTGTAACTTTTCGCCAAAGGGCGTGGCCGCTACGGTGACGCAAAGTCTGAAGATTTTTCGGGAAAATAAAAGCTGCATTAACTTGACCGAGATGATCCTATCTTCTCAAAATTTCACACATTTGATGAGAGTCCAGCCCTAAAGACATCTACTAACTTATATTTCATCTAACTGATAGCGCCACCTAGTGGCAATTTTTTTTATTACGAATTTTCTTCTACGTTTTTCTCCAAACACGTTAACTGGACCTACCTCATATTTGCTCAGATGAGGGTTTCGGCCTTCATGATGTCACAACACGAAGTTTGTGAGTTTTCACGAATTGCTGTGGGTGTGGCTAAGCGCTGTTCGCCAAGAAAACAACGCCAGTTTTGAGGGTCTAAACATGCACAGAAACTCATGAAACTTGGCACACACATCTGGCCTGGTAAAATGAGCAATATTTTATTGTTGATTGTGCTATTTTTACAAAAATGACTCAATAGCGCCCCCGAGAAGTTTTTAACGAAGCAGCCCCGGTTGTACGTTTAAGCAAGAACGACGAATATTTTTAGGTGTATGAGGGAGCCCAAGACCTACAAAAAAGTCTCTTGGACCCATATGCTAAAATGAACAGGAAGTTGGCTACGAATTTTTGAATGTCCCATTTTTGACTATTTTTGCACATTCACAGGGGGCAGACTTTTGCCCACTTCTCCTACACGTTTCATCTGACTGAGTTAAGACTTGACCTGGACCATGTCAAGACCTGAGCCAACGACAGGGGGAAAAATCTTGACCTTTCGAAATACTATATGATGAAGGCGGGGCATCAAAATTTGTGTTTCGCACTGAAAAAGGATATGCTTAATAACTCCCCGGTACATGCTCCAAAAAATCCCAAATTTGACATGTATGTTTATCGTCAAGGCCTGAAGCTATCTCTATGACAACATTCAGTTATATATGCAGCGCCACCTAGCCCTTGAGGCATAAAAAAAAAATACCCCACATACGGTATTTTGTACAAAAAATGTAAACTCATTCTAAGTGTGATAACGAAGTCATTTATGAATATTCTTTTAGTTTCCACCACTCAAAATGTTCACTGGCATCAGACTTATCCAAACATATATATATTTTTATTTATTTTTGATAGCCTCTGTGGACATTAAAAGCAATATCGTGAATGAAGGATATGCTTAATAACTCCACGGTACATGCTCCAAAAAAAATCCCACACTTGACATGTATGCTTATGATCAAGGCCTGAAGGTATCTCGATGACAACATTCAGTTATAAATACAGCGCCACCTAGCCCTTGAGGCTTATATAAAAAAAAAAAAACACATACGGTATTTTGTACAAAAAATGTAAACTCATTCTAAGTGTGATGACTAAGTCATTTATGAATATTCTTTTAGTTTCCACCACTCAAATTGTTCACTGGCTTCACACCGATCCAAACGTATGTACGTTTCCATTTTGTTTTATTCATTTTTGATTGCCCCTTTGGACAATAAAAGTAACATTGTGCAATGAGTACAACGAGCGATGATGTATATATACACTTTTACAAAAAATACCAATCAGGGCAACTCATTGCCTAAAAATAAAAAAGGACGCAGATTTTTGCAGGTCTTAACAATCCCCAAAACCCGTTGAGCTTGATACACACTGGCAAAAAAAATATTCTACATGTAAACGTTTATTATGCCATTTTCAAAGAAATTTTGCTTCCAATATGCCAGTACCCCAACGTGCCAGTACCCTAACGTGCAAGTACCCCAACGTGCAAGGACTCCAACGTGGCCCGGGCTGCGAGGGCCCTTTATAGCTGCTCGCAGCTCTAGTTAGGGCCCGAGCAGCGACCGCTGCGAGGTCCCTATTGTTTTTGTAAAAATTCTTCTTCTTCTTCTTCTTCTTCTTCTTCTTCTTCTTCTTCTTCTTCTTCTTCTTCTTCTTCTTCTTCTTTATTCTCCGCAAACGATCGCGATTTTGGGTACCTAAACATTCACGAAAACTCACCGAACTTTGCACACTCCTCAGGCCCGGCGAAAAATTTGATATTATTAAGTCGTCATAACAATGCGACTCGATAGCGCCCCCTAGCGTAGAAAAATAAAAACCAAGCCCGGCACGTTTGAGCTAGAGCAACAAAAATTGGCAGGCACGTGTAGCACCCCGAGACGCACAAAAAAGTCTATTGGGACCATGTAGCTAAAATGTACAGGAAGTGAGCTATGAATTTTTTAATGTCCAATTTTGGCCTATTTTGGCACATTCACTGTGGTCATGCTTTTTCCCCCTTTGCAAACATTTTTCATCCAATTGACTTCAAACTTGGCATTTATCATCTCAAGACCTGAGAGAACAACTGGGCAAAACATCTTGCCTTTTTGAAATACTATATGACGGGGGCGGGGCATCAAATATTGCCTTTAAAATTTCATTTGTCCAGAAAGAGCAAATGCTTAATAACTCCCATGTTCAAGCTCCAAAAAATCTCAAACTTCTCAGGCAACGTAATAATCACGGCCTGAAAACATCTATATGATAAAATTCAGTTATACATATAGCGCTACCTAGTGGTTACAATAAATGTCATACTTTACGTTTTTAGCTACTGTGCTGAGCTTGTTGAAGGGATCCATTTGAAAATTGGTCAGAAAAGCCTTAAGATGTTGATCATGCCCCACACCGAATATTGTAACTTTTCGCCAAAGGGCGTGGCCGCTACGGTGACGCAAAGTCTGAAGATTTTTCGTGAAAATAAAAGCTGCATTAACTTGACCGAGATGATCCTATCTTCTCAAAATTTCACACATTTGATGAGAGTCCAGCCCTAAAGACATCTACTAACTTATATTTCATCTAACTGATAGCGCCACCTAGTGGCAATTTTTTTTATTACGAATTTTCTTCTACGTTTTTCTCCAAACACGTTAACTGGACCTACCTCATATTTGCTCAGATGAGGGTTTCGGCCTTCATGATGTCACAACACGAAGTTTGTGAGTTTTCGCGAATTGCTGTGGGTGTGGCTAAGCGCTGTTCGCCAAGAAAACAACGCCAGTTTTGAGGGTCTAAACATGCACAGAAACTCATGAAACTTGGCACACACATCTGGCCTGGTAAAATGAGCAATATTTTATTGTTGATTGTGCTATTTTTACAAAAATTACTCAATAGCGCCCCCGAGAAGTTTTTAACGAAGCAGCCCCGGTTGTACGTTTAAGCAAGAACGACGAATATTTTTAGGTGTATGAGGGAGCCCAAGACCTACAAAAAAGTCTCTTGGACCCATATGCTAAAATGAACAGGAAGTTGGCTACGAATTTTTGAATGTCCCATTTTTGACTATTTTTGCACATTCACAGGGGGCAGACTTTTGCCCACTTCTCCTACACGTTTCATCTGACTGAGTTAAGACTTGACCTGGACCATGTCAAGACCTGAGCCAACGACAGGGGGAAAAATCTTGACCTTTCGAAATACTATATGATGAAGGCGGGGCATCAAAATTTGTGTTTCGCACTGAAAAAGGATATGCTTAATAACTCCCCGGCACATGCTCCAAAAAATCCCAAATTTGACATGTATGTTTATCGTCAAGGCCTGAAGCTATCTCTATGACAACATTCAGTTATATATGCAGCGCCACCTAGCCCTTGAGGCATAAAAAAAAAATACCCCACATACGGTATTTTGTACAAAAAATGTAAACTCATTCTAAGTGTGATAACGAAGTCATTTATGAATATTCTTTTAGTTTCCACCACTCAAAATGTTCACTGGCATCAGACTTATCCAAACATATATATATTTTTATTTATTTTTGATAGCCTCTGTGGACATTAAAAGCAATATCGTGAATGAAGGATATGCTTAATAACTCCACGGTACATGCTCCCAAAAAAATCCCACACTTGACATGTATGCTTATAATCAAGGCCTGAAGGTATCTCTATGACAACATTCAGTTATAAATACAGCGCCACCTAGCACTTGAGGCTTATATAAAAAAAATAAAAAATACCCCACATACGGTATTTTGTACAAAAAATGTACACTCATTCTAAGTGTGATAACTAAGTCATTTATGAATATTCTTTTAGTTTCCACCACTCAAATTGTTCACTGGCTTCACACCGATCCAAACGTATGTACGTTTCCATTTTGTTTTATTCATTTTTGATTGCCCCTGTGGACAATAAAAGTAACATTGTGCAATGAGTACAACGAGCGATGATGTGTATATACACTTTTACAAAAAAATACCAATCAGGGCAACTCATTGCCTAAAAATAAAAAAGGACGCTGATTTTTGCAGGTCTTAACAATCACCAAGACCCGTTGAGCTTGACACACACACTGGCAAAAAAATATTCTACATGTAAACGTTTATTATGCCATTTTCAAAGAAATTTTGCTTCCAATATGCCAGTACCCCAATGTGCCAGTACCCCAACGTGCAAGTACCCCAACGTGCAAGGACCCCAACGTGGCCCGGGCTGCGAGGGCCCTTGATAGCTGCTCGCAGCTCTAGTTATTAGGGCCCGAGCAGCGACCGCTGCGAGGTCCCTATTGTTTTTGTAAAAATTATTATTATTATTATTATTATTATTATTAGGGCCCGAGCAGCGACCGCTGCGAGGTCCCTATTGTTTTTGTAAAAATTATTATTATTATTATTATTATTATTAGGGCCCGAGCAGCGGCGGCGGCGGTGCCGCTGCGAGGCACCTATTGTTTTTGTAGGAATTCTTCTTATTATTATTATTAGGGCCCGAGCAGCGACCGCTGCGAGGTCCCTATTGTTCCTGAAGGAATTCTTATTATTCTTCTTCTTCTTCTTCTTCTTCTTCTTTTTCTTTGTTATTATTCTTTTCCGCAAACAACCACATTTTTGAGGCACTAAACATGAACGAAAACTCACCAAACTTTACACGCAGATCGGGTCTGGCGAAAAATTTGATATTTTAAAGTCGCCATACATGATAACAGAAAAATGGCTCTGTAGCGCCACCTACATAGGTTTAACGGATCCCTGTCCCGCTACGATTGTCCTATGGCTACGAAAATTGTGTGGCACCTGTAGCACATCCAGATGAACAAAAACCTCTTTGATATGTGTACCCTAAAATAGACAGGAAGTGAGGTATGAGTATTTGAATGTCCAATTTTGGCCCATTTTTGCACATTTACAGGGGTCATACTTTTGCCCGCTTCTCCTACACGGTTAACCCGATTGACTTCAAACTTGGGATGGACCATCTCAACACCTGGGACAACATCATGGTAAAAAATCTAAAGTTTTTGACATACTATATGACGGTGGCGGGGCATCAAATTTACAGTTTCAAAATTCTTACTTAACGAAGCATTGCCGGTGGTACGTTTAATCTAGAGCTACGAAAATTGGTACACATATGTAACAGACTATGATCTACAAAAAAGCCTGTTGGTGCCATATGCTAAACCTAACAGGAAGTCCGCCAGAGGCGAGGCATCAAATTTTGTGTTTCAAAATTCTAACTTAATGAAGCATTCCCGGCTGTACATTTCACCTAGAGTTACCAATATTTGAAGACATATGTAACAGCCCTCAAGGTACAAAAAACTCTTTTTGAACCATATGCTAAACCGAACAGGAAGTCCGCCATTTTGATTTACTTTGGAACGTGTTGCCATTTTTTGGGCCATTTCATAGGGGTCTTATTTTAACGAACTCCTCCTACAGAGTTTATCCGATCATCTCCAAACTTGGTGTGATTCATCTTAAGATGTTGAAGATGAAAAGTTATTGAAAGCTTTTTATTTTGTCGCACGCTGTTGCCGTGGCATGCACAGTTTGCAAAGGAAAAAATTCCTTCTTAATGAAGCATTCCCAGTTGTACGAAGCAGCTAGAGCTACGAAAATTTGGAGACAAATGTAACAGCCCACGATGTACAAAAAAGTCTCTTGGTGCCATGTGCTAAACCCAACAGGAAGTCCCGTAGGGGCCGGGCATCACATTTTGAGCTAAAAAACTCCTCTTTAACGAAGCATTCCCGGTTGTACGTTTCACCTAGCGCTATGATAATTTAGAGGCATACATAAGAGCCCACGATGTACAAAAAAGTCTCTTGGAACCATGTGCTAAACCAAACAGGAAGTCCGCCATTTTGATTTATGATGGGATTTGTAGCCTTTTTTTGTGGCCTTTTTTAGGGGTCATATTTTAACTCCTCCTACAAAATTCATCCGACCGTGTTCAAACTTGGTGTGTTTCATCTTAAGATGTTTAAGATGCAAATTTATCGAAAGTTTTTTATTTTGTCGCACGCTGCTGCTATAGCGATGCATTGGTTGCCAAGTAAAGTGCTGCTTTGTTTTTTTTTATCTATACATGTGTGAAAACTCGTGAAACTTTGCACACACATCAGACTTGTCATTAACATGAATTTTTAGAGATTTCTTGTGCAATTTGCAATAAATCGCACCCTCTATACATTTTTTATGGAGCATTTCCGATTGGATGATTCAAGCGCGAAATAACTGAAGATGACTTGACTTGACCTAGATTTGTGAAAACTCAGAGGCATACCTATTATATTATTATTATTTTTTGTACCTTACAAGATTATCTCTTGTGCCACATTAAACCCCTTTGCAGGCCTGAGCCAAACCACGGTCCATACATTTGATACCACTGCTTTATTTCAATGGTCAAGTACTTCATAACCACACCTACTTATGCTTGTCCTTGCATATATAGTAGACAACAAAGAGCTCTTTCAACAAAAGACATTTCCATCTACAAAGTCATACAAGGTAAGCACTCTATAAATTCTGCAATCACTACACTTCTATTCCTAAATTATCACTTCAAATACCAACAATGGTTAATACAGCTACAAATTTATTGTATGTTTATGAAGTATGATACTGTATTTATTTCTACTCCTTTGCTTTTCTACAGAACATGAACAAATCACCAAGCAAATTCTCTTTTGATAAAGACCCTCTAATCATCTCCATACGCAAAGATTGCCAACTTTTTTCCGTAAGTATACAATACATAAACTAAACAGGACAACTTTCTCAATCATATACAGTATGCCATACATATATGTATTAAGTTCTCATTTATTAACAGGTTTGTTAAAGGCACCTTTAGTGTGTTTTTCTGTTTGTAATGTTTCTCCACGAGCACGTCTAGCCATTGATATCATGTAGAACACATATGCTAACCTTTTAGAGACAATTGAAGCTTACTTGCACAGTAGCCACTATCTTAACCACTTAATTCACATGTCTACTTGACAACTTATTACATGTAGTGAAATGGTACTTTGTGCGTCTTATGCTTTTTTCTGAACACTGCTTTTCAACTCTTTCCTTAAAACCAATACATGCGGTACTGTTATACTGTATAAATATATATGTCCGTGTGTATATATTTGTATATTCTTTCAAATAAACTCGTTTTGACACACACAGCCATTGAGTAACATGCAACACGACCACAACGTTTTGCACCAACACGTTACCTCTGCTATTTAGAATCATGGAATCTAACATGACTGATTTTCATTGAATGCTTTGTCATTACAGTATGCATGCATTGATCATGCTTCCAGTCGCAACGACTTATACCAGCGCAGCCTTGATCTTCATTCCCAAATGAACCAACTAGTCCATGTGACTCGAGTCAATCGAGCACTTGAAAAACAGATAGACTTCAAAACCAAGCTTGTGAAAGAACTCCAGACTGCATTGGATATAAAGGATGCATGTGATGCATTTGTCCGTGATGGTAAGCTATATGACATGGAAGACACACAAACACTAACACAGCAAGCATCCCCATCCTACACATTGTGTATAATGAATGACATGTTTGACAATGGACATTTTTACATTTTTTTGTTAATGCACGTTCCTTTTTTTCTGTTAGGAATATCTTGAAGGTAACATTGGACTGTTAACTAAAACACTGACTGATTATTGAGCCGCAATTTCTCAATGTATATAATGTGAATACATACTACACTTGATTACTTTCAAATGTGACTGATATCATGTAGCTATGCTGTGATCTTGCCCTCTTTCATCCACTGATAGACACTTCAAAGTTCTTTTTTTTCTGTATCTTCTCAAAATAACTGACATATTCATGGAAAAGATTGTATTTAAATTCTATCATTATTAATTACTATTATTATGTTTATGTCTTTGCCCCTGATTATGATGTTTCTATACCATAGATTTAAAAAAAAAAAAATTTTGGACATACTGTGACTTGACCATTACAATACTAATTTTTACTAAGAAAAAATCAATCACACACCATAATATTTTATACTTATCCTGCATGTATCTGGACACACCATGCCAAATTTTACACTTACATAACCATTTATGTACCTGTCGTATCCTTACTTTTATTCATCATTTCATCACACAATCCTAAAACATTGCTTTTTGACCCAGAGGATTCAACTATACCATTTTTGCGTGTCTTATTACTTACTAGCTATATTATTTATTAACGGGCAAAAACTATGAATATAAGATCACCGTCAAATATTACGTCTGTAATATCCATATACAGTGCATTACATAATATGCATTTGTATTAAGACACTACCATGCTAAAAATATGCACACGACTGTTCTGTAAACTACACCTAAGACAACCAAACTTCACAGATCTAACATGATTCTTCATTCTTTTTTGTTCTACAGATGTATCAAATGCTGCCACACAGACAGAAGAAGCCACTGAGGACATGCACGAAGACGATGATCACAATATAACAGGACAGGTTAACCCCCCTGAAGTTTTAGCCCACAGGTCAAAGCGTCCTAGGACTAATTCATCCATGGAGGTTACATTATCCTAAGACAGACTATGTGCTAACCCAAACTCTTTGACCCCAAGGGATTCATCTGTCCCAGAAAACTTTTACACTAAAGAGTTTATCTGTCCTAGGGCGCTGTTAACCCCAGGTTAAAGTGTTATTTAATCTGTCCTGTTACAACAGCTATACATAAACAGCTGCATTCCTCTCCTGTTCCATCTCTCGCACTTCTTTCATCTCTTTTTCTCCTCTACTTATACCTATGCTTGCTCATGTGCTTTTTTCCCCTTTAGATGATGTCATTGGTTAGCCTGCTTCAAAGCTACATTTTTTCTTGAATAACTGTCACACATTTACTGTTTGCTGGACCCTACAAAACTGTCACAATACTTCACTATGTCATGAATACATATGTGTTGCACAGCGACACCACATTAAGAGTCATCAAAAAGCTTTTTATTTGATCACACACCATCTCTGTGCCATGCAATGTTTTCAAATGAACAGATGCTGGTTTTGAATATCAAACGAGCGACTTTTCATGAAACTTTGCACACACATCAGAAAGTCCACACTTTTGCATTTATTTTGGGAATTGTGCATCATTTTTGGCCTTTTACTGCACCTTTTTACACACAAGGCACGGCAAATGCATTTCTATTTTCCATGGTCCTTGTCTATTTAACAGTACCCCAACGTGCAAGTCCCCCGACTTGCATATACCCCAACGTGGCCCGGGTTGCGAGGGCCCTTTATAGCTGCTCGCAGCTCTAGTTATTATTATTATTATTATTATTATTATTCTCCGCAAACAATCGCATTTTTGAGACGCTAAACGTGAACGAAAACTCACCAAACTTTACACGCACATCAGGCCTGGCGAAAAATTTGATATTTTAGTCGCCATACATGATAACAGAAAAATGGCTCCATAGCGCCACCTACATAGGTTAAACGGATCCCTGTCCCGCTACGATTGTCCTATGGCGACGAAAATTGTGTGGCACCCGTAGCACATCCAGATGAACAAAAACCTCTTTGATGTGTGTACCCTAAAATAGACAGAAAGTGAGGTATGATCATCTGAATGTCCAATTTTGGCCCAGTTTTGCACATTTACAGGGGTCATACTTTTGCCCGCTTCTCCTACACGGTTAACCCGATTGACTTCAAACTTGGGATGGACCATCTCAACACCTGGGACAACATCATTGTAAAAAATCTAAAGTTTTTGATATACTATATGACGGCGGCGACGCATCAAATTTAGAGTTTAAAAATTCTTACTTCACGAAGCATTGCCGGTTGTACGTTTAATCTAGAGCTACGAAAATTGGTACACATATGTAACAGGCTATGACCTACAAAAAACTCTTTTTGAACCATATGCTAAACCTCACAGGAAGTCCGCCATTTTGATTTATTTTGGAACGTGTTGCCATTTTTTTGGCCATTTCATTGGGGTCTTATTTTAACGAACTCCTCCTACAGTGTTTATCCGATCATCTTCAAACTTGGTGTGATTCATCTTAAGATGTTGAAGATGAAAAGTTATTGAAAGCTTTGTATTTCGTCGCACGCTGTTGTCATGGCATGCACTGTTTGCAAAGGAAAAAAAATATCCTTAAAGAAGCATTCCCATTTGTACGAAGCAGCGAGAGCTACGAAAATTTGTTGACATATGTAACAGCCCAAGATGTACAAAAAAGTCTCTTGGTGCCCTGTGCTAAACCCAACAGGAAGTCCCCCAGGGGCCGGGCATCACATTTTGAGCTAAAAAACTCCTCTTTAACAAAGCATACCCGGCTGTACGTTTCACCTAGAGTTACCAAAATTTGTAGAGGTATATAACAGCCCTCGAGGTACAAAAAACTCTTTTAGAACCATATGCTAAACCTAACAGGACGTCCGCCATTTTGATTTACTTTGGAATGTGTTGCCATTTTTTGGGCCATTTCATAGGGGTCATATTTTAACGAACTCCTCCAACAGAGTTTATCCGATCATCTTCAAACTTGGTGTGACTCATCTTAAGATGTTGAGGATGAAAAGTTATTGAAAGCTCTTTATTTCGTCGCACGCTGTTGTCGTGGCATGCACTTTTTGCAAAGGAAAAAAATCCTTCTTAATGAAGCATTCCCAGTTGTACGAAGTAGCTAGAGCTACAAAAATTTGTAGACATATGTAACAGCCCACAAAGTACAAAAAAAGTCTCTTGGTGCCATGTGCTAAACCCAACAGGAAGTCCCCCAGGGGCCGGGCATCACATTTTGAGCTAGAAAACTCCTCTTTAACGAAGCATTCCCGGTTGTACGTTTCACCTAGCGCGATGATAATTTGCAGGCATACATAAGAGCCCACGATGTACAAAAAAGTCTCTTGGAACCATGTGCTAAACAAAACAGGAAGTCTGCCATTTTGATTTACGATGGGATTTGTTGCCATTTTTTGTGGCCTTTTTCAGGGGTCATATTTTAACGAACTCCTCGTACAAAGTTCATCCGACCGTCTTCAAACTTGGTGTGTTTCGTCTTAAGATGTTTAAGATGCAAAGTTATTGAAAGTTTTTTATTTTGTCGCACGCTGCTGCTATAGCGATGCATTGTTTGCCAAGTAAAGTGCTGCTTTGTTTTTTTATCTATACATGTGTGAAAACTCATGAAACTTTGCAAACACATCAGACTTGTCATGAACATGAATTTTTAGAGATTTATTGTGCAATTTGCAATAAATAGCGCCCTCTAGACATTTTTATGAAGTATTTCCGATTGTATGATTCTGCTAGATTTGTGACAATTAGGACAGACCCCTATCAGCCTAATACCTACAAAAAAGTATTATGTAGCCATTTGCCAAACCAAAGAGGAAGTCCGCTATTTTGATTTTATTTTGGGAATTATACATCATTTTTGGCCTCTTTCATTAAACTTTGCACAGACAAGGCATGGAAAAAACTAACATTTTAAATGGTCCTTGTTCCATGTAACAGTGCCCCAACGTGCCAGTACCCTGACGTGCAAGTAACCCAACGTTGTGCTCAATAGCGCCCTCTATGCATTTTTATGGAGCATTTCCAATTGTATGATTCAAGCGATACACAACTAAAGATGACTTGACCTAGATTTGTGAAAACTGGGAGGCATACCTATTAGCTTAAGACCTACAAAAAGTATTCTGTAGCCGTATGCTAAACCTAAAAGGAAGTCCGCCATTTTGAATTTATTTTGGGAATTGCACACCATCTTTGGACTTTTACACTAACAAAGCTTGTCAAAAACATTTTAGATGGTCCTTGTCCGATTTGACAGTTCCCCAACGTGCCAGTACCCTGACGTGCAAGTACCCCAATGTGGCCCAGGTTGCGAGGGCCCTTTATAGCTGCTCGCAGCTCTAGTTCTTATTATTATTCTTCTCCGCAAACAATCGCATTTTTGAGACACTAAACGTGACCGAAAACTCACCAAACTTTACACGCACATCAGGCCTGGCGAAAAATTTGATATTTTAAAGTCGCCATACATGATAACAGAAAAATGGCTCCTTAGCGCCCCCTACATAGGTTAAACGGATCCCTGTCCCGCTACGATTGTCCGACGGCTATGAAAATTGTGTGGCACCTGTAGCACATCCCAATGAACAAAAACCTCTTTGAAGTGTGTACCCTAAAATAGACAGAAAGTGAGGTATGAGTATTTAAATGTCCAATTTTTGCACATTTACAGGGGTCATACTTTTGCCCGCTTCTCCTACACGGTTAACCCGATTGACTTCAAACTTGGGATGTACCATCTCAACACCTGGGACAACATCATTGTGAAAAATGAAAAGTTTTTGATATACTATATGACGGCGGCGGCGCATCAAATTTAGAGTTTAAAAATTCTTACTTCACGAGGCATTGCCGGTTGTACGTTTAATCTAGAGCTACGAAAATTGGTACACATATGTAACAGGCTATGACCTACAAAAAACTCTTTTTGAACCATATGCTAAACCTAACAGGAAGTCCACCATTTTGATTTATTTTGGAACGTGTTGCCATTTTTTTGGCCATTTCATTGGAGTCTTATTTTAACGAACTCCTCCTACAGTGTTTATCCGATCATCTTCAAACTTGGTGTGATTCATCTTAAGATGTTGAAGATGAAAAGTTATTGAAAGCTTTGTATTTCGTCGCACGCTGTTGTCATGGCATGCACTGTTTGCAAAGGAAAAAAAATATCCTTAAAGAAGCATTGCCAGTTGTACGAAGCAGCTAGAGCTACGAAAATTTGTAGACATATGTAACAGCCCAAGATGTACAAAAAAGTCTCCTGGTGCCCTGTGCTAAACCCAACAGGAAGTCCCCCAGGGGCCGGGCATCACATTTTGAGCTAAAAAAAACTCCTCTTTAACAAAGCATACCCGGCTGTACGTTTCACCTAGAGTTACCAAAATTTGTAGAGGTATATAACAGCCCTCGATTTACAAAAAACTCTTTTTGAACCATATGCTAAACCTAACAGGACGTCCGCCATTTTGATTTACTTAGGAATGTGTTGCCATTTTTTTTGGCCATTTCATAGGGGTCATATTTTAACAAACTCCTCCTACAGAGTTTATCCGATCATCTTCAAACTTGGTGTGATTCATCTTAAGATGTTGAAAATGAAAAGTTATTGAAAGTTTTTTATTTCGTCACATGCTGTTATCGTGGCATGCACTTTTTGCAAAGGAAAAAAATCCTTCTTAATGAAGCATTCCCAGTTGTACGAAGCAGCTAGAGTGACGAAAAATTGTAGACATATGTAACAGCCCAGGATCTACAAAAATGTCTCTTGGTGCCATGTGCTAAACGCAACAGGAAGTCCCCCAGGGGCCGGGCATCACATTTTGAGCTAAAAAACTCCTCTTTAACTAAGCATTCCCGGTTGTACGTTTCACCTAGCGCTATGATAATTTGCAGGCATACATAAGAGCCCACGATGTACAAAAAAGTCTCTTGGAACCATGGGCTAAACCAAACAGGAAGTCCGCCATTTTGATTTATGATGGGATTTGTTGCCATTTTTTGTGGCCTTTTTCAGGGGTCATATTTTAACGAACCCCTCCTACAAAATTTATCCGACTGTCTTCAAACTTGGTATGTTTCATCTTAAGATGTTTAAGATGCAAAGTAATCGAAAGTTTTTTATTTTGTCACACGCTGTTGCCATAGCAATGCATGGGAATTGCACACCATATTTTGCGTTTTGATTAAACACCTAAAGCTATGATAATTTGCAGGCAAACATAAGAGCTCAGGATGTACAAAAAAAGTCTCTTGGAGCAATATGCTAAACCAATCAGGAAGTCCACCATTTTGATTTACGTTGGGATTTGTAGCCATTTTTTGTGGCCTTTTTTAGGGGTCATATTTTAACGAACTCCTCCTACAAAATTTATCCGACTGTCTTTAAACTTGGTGTGCTTCATCTTAAGATGTTTAAGATGCAAAGTTATCGAAAGTTATTTATTTTGTCGCACGCCGTTGTCATGGCGATGCATTGTTTGCCAAGTAAAATGTTACTTTTTTTTTTTGGTCTAAACATGTGCAAAAACTCATGAAACTTTACACACACATCAGGCTTGTCATCAGCATGAATATTTTAGAGATTTCTTATTCAATTTGCAATAAATGGTTCAATAGCGCCCTCTAGACATTTTTATGAAGCTTTTGCAAATGTTTTGTGTTTTATGATTCAGCTAGATTTGTAAAAATTGGGATACCTATCAGCCTAAGACTTACAAAAAGGTTTCTAAAGCCATATGCTGAATCAAAAAGGAAGTCTGCCATTTTGATTTACTTTGGTATTTGTAGCCATTTTTTGGGGCCTTTTATAGGGGTCATATTTTCAACAGAACTTATCAGATCGTCTTCATTCTTTGGCGTGTTTCATCTTAAGATATTTAAGATGAAAAGTTATTGAATTTTTTTATTTTGTCACACTCCTTTGCTGTAGCCATGCATTGTTTGTGAAGAAAAATGCTTTTTTGAGAGTCTAAATATGGGTGAAAACTCACAAAACTTTGCACACGCACCAGACCTGTCTGGAACATGAATATTTTATTTAGAGATTTGTTGTGCAATTTGTAATAAATGGCTCAATAGCGCCCTCTAGACATTTTTATGAAGTCTTTCCGATTATATGATTCAGCTAGATGTGTGAATATTGGCAGGCATGCCGAATATATTCAAAAAGTATTCTATATAGCCATGTGCCAATCCATTTTGATTTTATTTTGTTAATTGTGCATCGTTTTTGGCCTTTCCATGAAACTTTAAAAACACAAAGCATGGCAAAAACGTTTACAATTTAGATGGTTTCCTATTTGACAGTACCCCAACATGCCAGTACCCCGACGTGCAAATACCCCAACGTGGCCCGGGTTGCGAGGGCCCTTTATAGCTGCTCGCAGCTCTAGTTATTATTATTATTATTATTATTATTATTCTCCGCAAACGATCACATTTTTGAGACACTAAACGTGACCGAAAACTCACCAAACTTTACACGCACATCAGGCCTGGCGAAAAATTTGATATTTTAAAGTCGCCATACATGATAACAGAAAAATGGCTCCTTAGCGCCCCCTACATAGGTTAAACGGATCCCTGTCCCGCTACGATTGTCCAACGGCTATGAAAATTGTGTGGCACCTGTAGCACATCCCAATGAACAAAAACCTCTTTGAAGTGTGTACCCTAAAATAGACAGAAAGTGAGGTATGAGTATTTAAATGTCCAATTTTTGCCAATTTTTGCACATTTACAGGGGTCATACTTTTGCCCGCTTCTCCTACACGGTTAACCCGATTGACTTCAAACTTGGGATGGACCATCTCAACACCTGGGACAACATCATTGTGAAAAATGAAAAGTTTTTGATATAATATATGACGGCGGCGGCGCATCAAATTTAGAGTTTAAAAATTCTTACTTCACGAGGCATTGCCGGTTGTACGTTTAATCTAGAGCTACGAAAATTGGTACACATATGTAACAGACTATGACCTACAAAAAACTCTTTTTGAACCATATGCTAAACCTAACAGGAAGTCCACCATTTTGATTTATTTTGGAACGTGTTGCCATTTTTTTGGCCATTTCATTGGGGCCTTATTTTAACGAACTCCTCCTACAGTGTTTATCCGATCATCTTCAAACTTGGTGTGATTCATCTTAAGATGTTGAAGATGAAAAGTTATTGAAAGCTTTGTATTTCGTCGGACGCTGTTGTCATGGCATGCACTGTTTGCAAAGGAAAAAAAATATCCTTAAAGAAGCATTGCCAGTTGTACGAAGCAGCTAGAGCTACGAAAATTTGTAGACATATGTAACAGCCCAAGATGTACAAAAAAGTCTCTTGGTGCCCTGTGCTAAACCCAACAGGAAGTCCCCCAGGGGCCGGGCATCACATTTTGAGCTAAAAAAAACTCCTCTTTAACAAAGCATACCCGGCTGTACGTTTCACCTAGAGTTACCAAAATTTGTAGAGGTATATAACAGCCCTCGAGGTACAAAAAACTCTTTTTGAACCATATGCTAAACCTAACAGGACGTCCGCCATTTTGATTTACTTTGGAATGTGTTGCCATTTTTTTGGGCCATTTCATAGGGGTCATATTTTAACAAACTCCTCCTACAGAGTTTATCCGATCATCTTCAAACTTGGTGTGATTCATCTTAAGATGTTGAAAATGAAAAGTTATTGAAAGTTTTTTATTTCGTCACACGCTGTTATCGTGGCATGCACTTTTTGCAAAGGAAAAAAATCCTTCTTAATGAAGCATTCCCAGTTGTACGAAGCAGCTAGAGCGACGAAAAATTGTAGACATATGTAACAGCCCAGGATGTACAAAAATGTCTCTTGGTGCCATGTGCTAAACGCAACAGGAAGTCCCCCAGGGGCCGGGCATCACATTTTGAGCTAAAAAAACTCCTCTTTAACGAAGCATTCTCGGTTGTACGTTTCACCTAGCGCTATGATAATTTGCAGGCATACATAAGAGCCCACGATGTACAAAAAAGTCTCTTGGAACCATGTGCTAAACCAAACAGGAAGTCCGCCATTTTGATTTATGATGGGATTTGTTGCCATTTTTTGTGGCCTTTTTCAGGGGTCATATTTTAACGAACCCCTCCTACAAAACTTATCCGACTGTCTTCAAACTTGGTATGTTTCATCTTAAGATGTTTAAGATGCAAAGTAATCGAAAGTTTTTTATTTTGTCACACGCTGTTGACATAGCAATGCATCGAATTGCACACCATATTTTGCGTTTTGATTAAACAGACAAAGCATTCCCGGTTGTACGTTTCACCTAAAGCTATGATAATTTGCAGGCAAACATAAGAGCTCAGGATGTACAAAAAAAGTCTCTTGGAGCCATATGCTAAACCAATCAGGAAGTCCACCATTTTGATTTACGTTTGGATTTGTAGCCATTTTTTGTGGCCTTTTTTAGGGGTCATATTTTAACGAACTCCTCCTACAAAATTTATCCGACTGTCTTTAAACTTGGTGTGCTTCATCTTAAGATGTTTAAGATGCAAAGTTATCGAAAGTTATTTATTTTGTCGCACGCCGTTGTCATGGCGATGCATTGTTTGCCAAGTAAAATGCTGCTTTTTTGTTTTGGTCTAAACATGTGCAAAAACTCATGAAAATTTACACACACATCAGGCTTGTCATCAGCATGAATATTTTAGAGATTTCTTATTCAATTTGCAATAAATGGTTCAATAGCGCCCTCTAGACATTTTTATGAAGCTTTTGCAAATGTTTTGTGTTTTATGATTCAGCTAGATTTGTAAAAATTGGGATACCTATCAGCCTAAGACTTACAAAAAGGTTTCTAAAGCCATATGCTGAATCAAAAAGGAAGTCTGCCATTTTGATTTACTTTGGTATTTGTAGCCATTTTTTGGGGCCTTTTATAGGGGTCATATTTTCAACAGAACTTATCAGATCGTCTTCATTCTTTGGCGTGTTTCATCTTAAGATATTTAAGATGAAAAGTTATTGAATTTTTTTATTTTGTCACACTCCTTTGCTGTAGCCATGCATTGTTTGTGAAGAAAAATGCTTTTTTGAGAGTCTAAATATGGGTGAAAACTCACAAAACTTTGCACACACACCAGACCTGTCTGGAACATGAATATTTTATTTAGAGATTTGTTGTGCAATTTGTAATAAATGGCTCAATAGCGCCCTCTAGACATTTTTATGAAGTCTTTCCGATTATATGATTCAGCTAGATGTGTGAATATTGGCAGGCATGCCGAATATATTCAAAAAGTATTCTATATAGCCATGTGCCAATCCATTTTGATTTTATTTTGTTAATTGTGCATCGTTTTTGGCCTTTCCATGAAACTTTAAAAACACAAAGCATGGCAAAAACGTTTACAATTTAGATGGTTTCCTATTTGACAGTACCCCAACATGCCAGTACCCCGACGTGCAAATACCCCAACGTGGCCCGGGTTGCGAGGGCCCTTTATAGCTGCTCGCAGCTCTAGTTATTATTTGTTATTATTCTTTTCCGCAAACAATCACATTTTTGAGACACTAAACGTGAACGAAAACTCACCAAACTTTACACACACGTCAGGCCTGGCGAAAAATTTGATATTTTAAAGTCGCCATAGGTGATAACAGAAAAATGGCTCCATAGCGCCACCTACATAGGTTAAACAGATCCCTGGCCCGCTACAATTGTCCGACGGCTATGAAAATTGTGTGGCACCTGTAGCACATCCAGATGAACAAAAACCACTTTGATGTGTGTACCCTAAAATAGACAGGAAGTGAGATATGAGTATTTAAATGTCCAATTTTGGCCAATTTTTGCACATTTACAGGGGTCATACTTTTGCCTGCTTCTCCTACACGGTTAATCCAATTGACTTCAAACTTGGGATGTACCATCTCAAGACCTGGGACAACACCATTGTGAAAAATGAAAAGTTTTTGATATAATATATGACGGCGGCGGCGCATCAAATTTAGAGTTTAAAAATTCTTACTTCACGAGGCATTGCCGGTTGTACGTTTAATCTAGAGCTACGAAAATTGGTACACATATGTAACAGACTATGACCTACAAAAAACTCTTTTTGAACCATATGCTAAACCTAACAGGAAGTCCACCATTTTGATTTATTTTGGAACGTGTTGCCATTTTTTTGGCCATTTCATTGGGGCCTTATTTTAACGAACTCCTCCTACAGTGTTTATCCGATCATCTTCAAACTTGGTGTGATTCATCTTAAGATGTTGAAGATGAAAAGTTATTGAAAGCTTTGTATTTCGTCGGACGCTGTTGTCATGGCATGCACTGTTTGCAAAGGAAAAAAAATATCCTTAAAGAAGCATTGCCAGTTGTACGAAGCAGCTAGAGCTACGAAAATTTGTAGACATATGTAACAGCCCAAGATGTACAAAAAAGTCTCTTGGTGCCCTGTGCTAAACCCAACAGGAAGTCCCCCAGGGGCCGGGCATCACATTTTGAGCTAAAAAAAACTCCTCTTTAACAAAGCATACCCGGCTGTACGTTTCACCTAGAGTTACCAAAATTTGTAGAGGTATATAACAGCCCTCGAGGTACAAAAAACTCTTTTTGAACCATATGCTAAACCTAACAGGACGTCCGCCATTTTGATTTACTTTGGAATGTGTTGCCATTTTTTTGGGCCATTTCATAGGGGTCATATTTTAACAAACTCCTCCTACAGAGTTTATCCGATCATCTTCAAACTTGGTGTGATTCATCTTAAGATGTTGAAAATGAAAAGTTATTGAAAGTTTTTTATTTCGTCACACGCTGTTATCGTGGCATGCACTTTTTGCAAAGGAAAAAAATCCTTCTTAATGAAGCATTCCCAGTTGTACGAAGCAGCTAGAGCGACGAAAAATTGTAGACATATGTAACAGCCCAGGATGTACAAAAATGTCTCTTGGTGCCATGTGCTAAACGCAACAGGAAGTCCCCCAGGGGCCGGGCATCACATTTTGAGCTAAAAAAAACTCCTCTTTAACGAAGCATTCTCGGTTGTACGTTTCACCTAGCGCTATGATAATTTGCAGGCATACATAAGAGCCCACGATGTACAAAAAAGTCTCTTGGAACCATGTGCTAAACCAAACAGGAAGTCCGCCATTTTGATTTATGATGGGATTTGTTGCCATTTTTTGTGGCCTTTTTCAGGGGTCATATTTTAACGAACCCCTCCTACAAAACTTATCCGACTGTCTTCAAACTTGGTATGTTTCATCTTAAGATGTTTAAGATGCAAAGTAATCGAAAGTTTTTTATTTTGTCACACGCTGTTGACATAGCAATGCATCGAATTGCACACCATATTTTGCGTTTTGATTAAACAGACAAAGCATTCCCGGTTGTACGTTTCACCTAAAGCTATGATAATTTGCAGGCAAACATAAGAGCTCAGGATGTACAAAAAAAGTCTCTTGGAGCCATATGCTAAACCAATCAGGAAGTCCACCATTTTGATTTACGTTTGGATTTGTAGCCATTTTTTGTGGCCTTTTTTAGGGGTCATATTTTAACGAACTCCTCCTACAAAATTTATCCGACTGTCTTTAAACTTGGTGTGCTTCATCTTAAGATGTTTAAGATGCAAAGTTATCGAAAGTTATTTATTTTGTCGCACGCCGTTGTCATGGCGATGCATTGTTTGCCAAGTAAAATGCTGCTTTTTTGTTTTGGTCTAAACATGTGCAAAAACTCATGAAAATTTACACACACATCAGGCTTGTCATCAGCATGAATATTTTAGAGATTTCTTATTCAATTTGCAATAAATGGTTCAATAGCGCCCTCTAGACATTTTTATGAAGCTTTTGCAAATGTTTTGTGTTTTATGATTCAGCTAGATTTGTAAAAATTGGGATACCTATCAGCCTAAGACTTACAAAAAGGTTTCTAAAGCCATATGCTGAATCAAAAAGGAAGTCTGCCATTTTGATTTACTTTGGTATTTGTAGCCATTTTTTGGGGCCTTTTATAGGGGTCATATTTTCAACAGAACTTATCAGATCGTCTTCATTCTTTGGCGTGTTTCATCTTAAGATATTTAAGATGAAAAGTTATTGAATTTTTTTATTTTGTCACACTCCTTTGCTGTAGCCATGCATTGTTTGTGAAGAAAAATGCTTTTTTGAGAGTCTAAATATGGGTGAAAACTCACAAAACTTTGCACACACACCAGACCTGTCTGGAACATGAATATTTTATTTAGAGATTTGTTGTGCAATTTGTAATAAATGGCTCAATAGCGCCCTCTAGACATTTTTATGAAGTCTTTCCGATTATATGATTCAGCTACATGTGTGAATATTGGCAGGCATGCCGAATATATTCAAAAAGTATTCTATATAGCCATGTGCCAATCCATTTTGATTTTATTTTGTTAATTGTGCATCGTTTTTGGCCTTTCCATGAAACTTTAAAAACACAAAGCATGGCAAAAACGTTTACAATTTAGATGGTTTCCTATTTGACAGTACCCCAACATGCCAGTACCCCGACGTGCAAATACCCCAACGTGGCCCGGGTTGCGAGGGCCCTTTATAGCTGCTCGCAGCTCTAGTTATTATTTGTTATTATTCTTTTCCGCAAACAATCACATTTTTGAGACACTAAACGTGAACGAAAACTCACCAAACTTTACACACACGTCAGGCCTGGCGAAAAATTTGATATTTTAAAGTCGCCATAGGTGATAACATAAAAATGGCTCCATAGCGCCACCTACATAGGTTAAACAGATCCCTGGCCCGCTACAATTGTCCGACGGCTATGAAAATTGTGTGGCACCTGTAGCACATCCAGATGAACAAAAACCTCTTTGATGTGTGTACCCTAAAATAG
This sequence comes from Festucalex cinctus, assembly GCF_051991245.1. Classification (NCBI taxonomy): domain Eukaryota; kingdom Metazoa; phylum Chordata; class Actinopteri; order Syngnathiformes; family Syngnathidae; genus Festucalex; species Festucalex cinctus. The sequence continues at coordinate 752,919 of NC_135425.1, forward strand.
ACAGGAAGTGAGATATGAGTATTTAAATGTCCAATTTTGGCCAATTTTTGCACATTTACAGGGGTCATACTTTTGCCTGCTTCTCCTACACGGTTAATCCAATTGACTTCAAACTTGGGATGTACCATCTCAAGACCTGGGACAACACCATTGTGAAAAATGAAAAGTTTTTGATATAATATATGACGGCGGCGGCGCATCAAATTTAGAGTTTAAAAATTCTTACTTCACGAGGCATTGCCGGTTGTACGTTTAATCTAGAGCTACGAAAATTGGTACACATATGTAACAGACTATGACCTACAAAAAACTCTTTTTGAACCATATGCTAAACCTAACAGGAAGTCCACCATTTTGATTTATTTTGGAACGTGTTGCCATTTTTTTGGCCATTTCATTGGGGCCTTATTTTAACGAACTCCTCCTACAGTGTTTATCCGATCATCTTCAAACTTGGTGTGATTCATCTTAAGATGTTGAAGATGAAAAGTTATTGAAAGCTTTGTATTTCGTCGGACGCTGTTGTCATGGCATGCACTGTTTGCAAAGGAAAAAAAATATCCTTAAAGAAGCATTGCCAGTTGTACGAAGCAGCTAGAGCTACGAAAATTTGTAGACATATGTAACAGCCCAAGATGTACAAAAAAGTCTCTTGGTGCCCTGTGCTAAACCCAACAGGAAGTCCCCCAGGGGCCGGGCATCACATTTTGAGCTAAAAAAAACTCCTCTTTAACAAAGCATACCCGGCTGTACGTTTCACCTAGAGTTACCAAAATTTGTAGAGGTATATAACAGCCCTCGAGGTACAAAAAACTCTTTTTGAACCATATGCTAAACCTAACAGGACGTCCGCCATTTTGATTTACTTTGGAATGTGTTGCCATTTTTTTGGGCCATTTCATAGGGGTCATATTTTAACAAACTCCTCCTACAGAGTTTATCCGATCATCTTCAAACTTGGTGTGATTCATCTTAAGATGTTGAAAATGAAAAGTTATTGAAAGTTTTTTATTTCGTCACACGCTGTTATCGTGGCATGCACTTTTTGCAAAGGAAAAAAATCCTTCTTAATGAAGCATTCCCAGTTGTACGAAGCAGCTAGAGCGACGAAAAATTGTAGACATATGTAACAGCCCAGGATGTACAAAAATGTCTCTTGGTGCCATGTGCTAAACGCAACAGGAAGTCCCCCAGGGGCCGGGCATCACATTTTGAGCTAAAAAAACTCCTCTTTAACGAAGCATTCTCGGTTGTACGTTTCACCTAGCGCTATGATAATTTGCAGGCATACATAAGAGCCCACGATGTACAAAAAAGTCTCTTGGAACCATGTGCTAAACCAAACAGGAAGTCCGCCATTTTGATTTATGATGGGATTTGTTGCCATTTTTTGTGGCCTTTTTCAGGGGTCATATTTTAACGAACCCCTCCTACAAAACTTATCCGACTGTCTTCAAACTTGGTATGTTTCATCTTAAGATGTTTAAGATGCAAAGTAATCGAAAGTTTTTTATTTTGTCACACGCTGTTGACATAGCAATGCATCGAATTGCACACCATATTTTGCGTTTTGATTAAACAGACAAAGCATTCCCGGTTGTACGTTTCACCTAAAGCTATGATAATTTGCAGGCAAACATAAGAGCTCAGGATGTACAAAAAAAGTCTCTTGGAGCCATATGCTAAACCAATCAGGAAGTCCACCATTTTGATTTACGTTTGGATTTGTAGCCATTTTTTGTGGCCTTTTTTAGGGGTCATATTTTAACGAACTCCTCCTACAAAATTTATCCGACTGTCTTTAAACTTGGTGTGCTTCATCTTAAGATGTTTAAGATGCAAAGTTATCGAAAGTTATTTATTTTGTCGCACGCCGTTGTCATGGCGATGCATTGTTTGCCAAGTAAAATGCTGCTTTTTTGTTTTGGTCTAAACATGTGCAAAAACTCATGAAAATTTACACACACATCAGGCTTGTCATCAGCATGAATATTTTAGAGATTTCTTATTCAATTTGCAATAAATGGTTCAATAGCGCCCTCTAGACATTTTTATGAAGCTTTTGCAAATGTTTTGTGTTTTATGATTCAGCTAGATTTGTAAAAATTGGGATACCTATCAGCCTAAGACTTACAAAAAGGTTTCTAAAGCCATATGCTGAATCAAAAAGGAAGTCTGCCATTTTGATTTACTTTGGTATTTGTAGCCATTTTTTGGGGCCTTTTATAGGGGTCATATTTTCAACAGAACTTATCAGATCGTCTTCATTCTTTGGCGTGTTTCATCTTAAGATATTTAAGATGAAAAGTTATTGAATTTTTTTATTTTGTCACACTCCTTTGCTGTAGCCATGCATTGTTTGTGAAGAAAAATGCTTTTTTGAGAGTCTAAATATGGGTGAAAACTCACAAAACTTTGCACACACACCAGACCTGTCTGGAACATGAATATTTTATTTAGAGATTTGTTGTGCAATTTGTAATAAATGGCTCAATAGCGCCCTCTAGACATTTTTATGAAGTCTTTCCGATTATATGATTCAGCTAGATGTGTGAATATTGGCAGGCATGCCGAATATATTCAAAAAGTATTCTATATAGCCATGTGCCAATCCATTTTGATTTTATTTTGTTAATTGTGCATCGTTTTTGGCCTTTCCATGAAACTTTAAAAACACAAAGCATGGCAAAAACGTTTACAATTTAGATGGTTTCCTATTTGACAGTACCCCAACATGCCAGTACCCCGACGTGCAAATACCCCAACGTGGCCCGGGTTGCGAGGGCCCTTTATAGCTGCTCGCAGCTCTAGTTATTATTTGTTATTATTCTTTTCCGCAAACAATCACATTTTTGAGACACTAAACGTGAACGAAAACTCACCAAACTTTACACACACGTCAGGCCTGGCGAAAAATTTGATATTTTAAAGTCGCCATAGGTGATAACAGAAAAATGGCTCCATAGCGCCACCTACATAGGTTAAACAGATCCCTGGCCCGCTACAATTGTCCGACGGCTATGAAAATTGTGTGGCACCTGTAGCACATCCAGATGAACAAAAACCTCTTTGATGTGTGTACCCTAAAATAGACAGGAAGTGAGATATGAGTATTTAAATGTCCAATTTTGGCCAATTTTTGCACATTTACAGGGGTCATACTTTTGCCTGCTTCTCCTACACGGTTAATCCAATTGACTTCAAACTTGGGATGTACCATCTCAAGACCTGGGACAACACCATGGTAAAAAATCTAAAGTTTTCGACATACTATATGACGGCGGTGGGGCATCAAATTTAGAGTTTCAAAACTCTTACTAAACGTAGTATTGCCGGTTGTATGTTTAACCTAGAGCTACGAAAATTGGTACACATATGTAACAGACTATGACCTACAAAAAAGTCTGTTGGTGCCATATGCTAAACCCAACAGGAAGTCCGCCAGAGGCGGGGCATCAAATTTTGAGTTTCAAAATTCTTACTTAATGAAGCATTCCCGGCTGTACGTTTCACCTAGAGTTACCAAAATTTAAAGACATATGTAACAGCCCTCAAGGTACAAAAAACTCTTTTTGAACCATATGCTAAACCTAACAGAAAGTCCACCATTTTGATTTACTTTGGAACGTGTTCCCATTTTTTTGGCCATTTCATAGGGGTCCTATTTTAACGAACTCCTCTTACAGAGTTTATCCGATCATCTTCAAACTTGGTGTGATTCATCTTAAAATGTTGAAGATGAAAAGTTATTGAAAGCTTTTTATTTCGCTGCACGCTGTTGTCGTGGCATGCACTTGTTTGCAAAGGCAAAAAATTCTTCTTAATGAAGAATTCTCAGTTGTACGAAGCAGCTAGAGCTACGAAAATTTGTAGACATATGTAACAGCCCACGATGTACAAAAAAAGTCTCTTGCTGCTTTGTGCTAAACCCAACAGGAAGTCCCGCAAGGGCCGGGCATCACTTTTTGAGCTAAAAAACTCCTCTTTAACGAAGCATTCCCGGTTGTACCTTTCACCTAGCGCAATGATAATTTGGAGGCATACATAAGAGCCCACGATGTACAAAAAAGTCTTTTAGAACCATATGCTAAGCCAAACAGGAAGTCCGGCATTTTGATTTACTTTGCTATTTGTATCCATTTTTTGGGGGCCTTTTATAGGCCTCATATTTTCTACAAAACTTATCAGATTGTCTTCATTCTTTGGCATGTTTCATCTGAAGTATTGCCGGTTATACGTTTAATCTAGAGCTACGAAAATTGGTACACATATGTAACAGACTATGATCTACAAAAAAGCCTGTTGGTGCCATATGCTAAACCTAACAGGAAGTCCGCCAGAGGCAGGGCATCAAATTTTGCATTTCAAAATTTTTACTTAATGAAGCATTTCCGGCTGTACGTTTCACCTAGAGTGACCAAAATTTGAAGACATATGTAACAGCCCTCGAGGTACAAAAAACTCTTTTTGAACCATATGCTAAACCTAACAGGAAGTCTGCCATTTTGATTTACTTTGGAACATGTTGCCATTTTTTTGGCCATTTCATAGGGGTCTTATTTTAACGAACTCCTCCTACAGAGTTTATCCGATCATCTTCAAACTTGGTGTGATTCATCTTAAGATGTTGACGATGAAAAGTTATTGAAAGCTTTTTATTTCGTCGCACGCTGTTGTCGTGGCATGCACTGTTGGCAAAGGAAAAAAAAATCCTTCTTAATGCAGCGTTCCCAGTTGGACGAAGCAGCTCGAGCTACAAAAATTTGTAGACATATGTACACATTTGTCCACATATATATATTTACATATGCATGTAAAAAAATTATGTCAGGCTAAACTAAATGGTTGATTAGGCCCCACACATTTTCACCTTACCATACCCGGCCCTCTTTGCAAAAGGTTTGAACACTCCTGGCCTAAACCTAGGTGTATACTCAAACTATGCACGCACATAAAGCCTGGAACAAAATGTGTAATTTAGAGGGTTCTTGTTTTGTTTTTTGTATTCCTTATATTTCATGTCATTATACTTGACACACTATTTTTACTACTCACTGAATCAGTTATAAGAACATTTAATTGATACAATCCAATCACATCCTAGAGAATTGAAAACACATTCAATCATGAGGTTGTTAAGACACATTTACTTCTGTAGCACTTAACCACAAACAAGTTGCGACATCCCCTGATCTAACCCTCCAACCGGGCAAGGAAAAACTTTCAGGGGTCATATTTTAACGAACCACTCCTACAAAATTTATCCGACTGTCTTCAAACTTGGTGTGTTTCATCTTAAGATGTTTAAGATGCAAAGTAATCGAAAGTTTTTTATTTTGTAACACGCTGTTGCCATAGCAATGCATTGTTTGTCAAGTGCTGCTTTTTTTTTTTTATACACATGAAAACTCATGGAACTTTGCAAACACATCAGACTTGTCATGAACATGAATTTTCAGAGATTTATTGTGCAATTTGCAATAAATAGCGCCCTCTAGACATTTTTATGAAGCATTTCCGATTGTATGATTATGCTAGACCTACAAAAAAGTATTATGTAGCCATTTGCCAAACCAAAGAGGAAGTCCGCTATTTTGATTTTATTTTGGGAATTATACATAATTTTTGGCCTTCTTCATTAAACTTTGCACAGACAAGGCATGGAAAAAACTAACATTTTAAATGGTCATTGTTCCATGTAACAGTACCCCAACGTGCCAGTACCCTGACGTGCAAGTAACCCAACGTTGTGCTCAATAGCGCCCTCTATGCATTTTTATGGAGCATTTCCAATTGTATGATTCAAGCGATACACAACTAAAGATGACTTGACCTAGATTTGTGAAAACTGGGAGGCATACCTATTAGCTTAAGACCTACAAAAAGTATTCTGTAGCCGTATGCTAAACCTAAAAGGAAGTCCGCCATTTTGAATTTATTTTGGGAATTGCGCACCATATTTTGCGTTTTGATTAAACTTTGCACACACAAGGCTTGTCAAAAACATTTTAGATGGTCCTTGTCCTATTTGACAGTACCCCAACGTGCCAGTACCCCGACGTGCAAGTACCCCAACGTGGCACGCCTTTGCTGTAGCGATGCATTGTTTGCAAATAATTTTTTTTTTTATATGATTCAGCTAGATGTGTGAATATTGGGAGGCATACCTATCAGCCGAATACCTCGACAAAGCATTCCATAGCAATGTGAACAAACACAATAAGCATGGCAAAACATTTACAATTTAGACGGTTTCTTATGAAACAGTACCCTAACGTTCCAGTACCCCGACGTGCACATACCCCAACGTGGCACGGGTTGCGAGGGCCCTTTATAGCTGCTCGCAGCTCTAGTTATTATTATTATTCTTCTTCTTCTTCTTTATTCTCCGCAAACGATCGCGATTTTGGGTACCTAAACATTCACGAAAACTCACCGAACTTTGCACACTCCTCAGGCCCGGCGAAAAATTTGATATTATTAAGTCGTCATAACAATGCGACTCGATAGCGCCCCTAGCGTAGAAAAATAAAAACCAAGCCCGGCACGTTTGAGCTAGAGCAACAAAAATTGGCAGGCACGTGTAGCACCCCGAGACGCACAAAAACGTCTATTGGGACCATGTAGCTAAAATGTACAGGAAGTGAGCTATGAATTTTTTAATGTCCAATTTTGGCCTATTTTGGCACATTCACTGTGGTCATGCTTTTTCCCCCTTTGCAAACATTTTTCATCCAATTGACTTCAAACTTGGCATTTATCATCTCAAGACCTGAGAGAACAACTGGGCAAAACATCTTGCCTTTTTGAAATACTATATGACGGGGGCGGGGCAACAAATATTGCCTTTAAAATTTCATTTGTCCAGAAAGAGCAAATGCTTAATAACTCCCATGTTCAAGCTCCAAAAAATCTCAAACTTCTCAGGCAACGTAATAGTCACGGCCTGAAAACATCTATATGATAAAATTCAGTTATACATATAGCGCCACCTAGTGGTTACAATAAATGTCATACTTTACGTTTTTAGCTACTGTGCTGAGCTTTTTGAAGGGATCCATTTGAAAATTGGTCAGAAAAGCCTTAAGATGTTGATCATGCCCCACACCGAATATTGTAACTTTTCGCCAAAGGGCGTGGCCGCTACGGTGACGCAAAGTCTGAAGATTTTTCGTGAAAATAAAAGCTGCATTAACTTGACCGAGATGATCCTATCTTCTCAAAATTTCACACATTTGATGAGAGTCCAGCCCTAAAGACATCTACTGACTTATATTTCATCTAACTGATAGCGCCACCTAGTGGCAATTTTTTTTCTTACGAATTTTCTTCTACGTTTTTCTCCAAACACGTTAACTGGACCTACCTCATATTTGCTCAGATGAGGGTTTCGGCCTTCATGATGTCACAACACGAAGTTTGTGAGTTTTCGCGAATTGCTGTGGGTGTGGCTAAGCGCTGTTCGCCAAGAAAACAACGCCAGTTTTGAGGGTCTAAACATGCACAGAAACTCATGAAACTTGGCACACACATCTGGCCTGGTAAAATGAGCAATATTTTATTGTTGATTGTGCTATTTTTACAAAAATGACTCAATAGCGCCCCCTAGAAGTTTTTAACGAAGCAGCCCCGGTTGTACGTCTAAGCAAGAACGACGAATATTTTTAGGTGTATGAGGGAGCCCAAGACCTACAAAAAAGTCTCTTGGACCCATATGCTAAAATGAACAGGAAGTGAGCTACGAATTTTTGAATGTCCCATTTTTGACGATTTTTGCACATTCACAGGGGGCAGACTTTTGCCCACTTCTCCTACACGTTTCATCTGACTGAGTTAAGACTTGACCTGGACCATGTCAAGACCTGAGCCAACGACAGGGGGAAAAATCTTGACCTTTCGAAATACTATATGATGAAGGCGGGGCATCAAAATTTGTGTTTCGCACTGAAAAAGGATATGCTTAATAACTCCCCGGTACATGCTCCAAAAAATCCCAAACTTGACATGTATGTTTATCGTCAAGGCCTGAAGCTATCTCTATGACAACATTCAGTTATATATGCAGCGCCACCTAGCCCTTGAGGCATAAAAAAAAAATACCCCACATACGGTATTTTGTACAAAAAATGTAAACTCATTCTAAGTGTGATAACTAAGTCATTTATGAATATTCTTTTACTTTACACCACTCAAAATGTTCACTGGCATCAGACTTATCCAAACATATATATTTTTATTTATTTTTGATAGCCTCTGTGGACATTAAAAGCAATATCGTGAATGAAGGATATGCTTAATAACTCCACGGTACATGCTCCAAAAAAAATCCCACACTTGACATGTATGTTTATCGTCAAGGCCTGAAGCTATCTCTATGACAACATTCAGTTATATATGCAGCGCCACCTAGCCCTTGAGGCATAAAAAAAAAATACCCCACATACGGTATTTTGTACAAAAAATGTAAACTCATTCTAAGTGTGATAACTAAGTCATTTATGAATATTCTTTTAGTTTCCACCACTCAAAATGTTCACTGGCATCAGACTTATCCAAACATATATATTTTTATTTATTTTTGATAGCCTCTGTGGACATTAAAAGCAATACCGTGAATGAAGGATATGCTTAATAACTCCACGGTACATGCTCCAAAAAAAATCCCACACTTGACATGTATGCTTATAATCAAGGCCTGAAGGTATCTCGATGACAACATTCAGTTATAAATACAGCGCCACCTAGCCCTTGAGGCTTATATATAAAAAAAAAAAACACAAACGGTATTTTGTCCAAAAAATGTAAACTCATTCTAAGTGTGATGACTAAGTCATTTATGAATATTCTTTTAGTTTCCACCACTCAAATTGTTCACTGGCTTCACACCGATCCAAACGTATGTACGTTTGCATTTTGTTTTATTCATTTTTGATTGCCCCTTTGGACAATAAAAGTAACATTGTGCAATGAGTACAACGAGCGATGATGTATATATACACTTTTACAAAAAATACCAATCAGGGCAACTCATTGCCTAAAAATAAAAAAGGACGCTGATTTTTGCAGGTCTTAACAATCCCCAAAACCCGTTGAGCTTGACACACACTGGCAAAAAAAATATTCTACATGTAAACGTTTATTATGCCATTTTCAAAGAAATTTTGCTTCCAATATGCCAGTACCCCAACGTGCCAGTACCCTAACGTGCAAGTACCCCAACGTGCAAGGACTCCAACGTGGCCCGGGCTGCGAGGGCCCTTTATAGCTGCTCGCAGCTCTAGTTATTATTCTTCTTCTTCTTCTTCTTCTTCTTTATTCTCCGCAAACGATCGCGATTTTGGGTACCTAAACATTCACGAAAACTCACCGAACTTTGCACACTCCTCAGGCCCGGCGAAAAATTTGATATTATTAAGTCGTCATAACAATGCGACTCGATAGCGCCCCCTAGCGTAGAAAAATAAAAACCAAGCCCGGCACGTTTGAGCTAGAGCAACAAAAATTGGCAGGCACGTGTAGCACCCCGAGACGCACAAAAAAGTCTATTTGGACCATGTAGCTAAAATGTACAGGAAGTGAGCTATGAATTTTTTTATGTCTAATTTTGGCCTATTTTGGCACATTCACTGTGGTCATGCTTTTTCCCCCTTTGCAAACATTTTTCATCCAATTGACTTCAAACTTGGCATTTATCATCTCAAGACCTGAGAGAACAACTGGGCAAAACATCTTGCCTTTTTGAAATACTATATGACGGGGGCGGGGCATCAAATATTGCCTTTAAAATTTCATTTGTCCAGAAAGAGCAAATGCTTAATAACTCCCATGTTTAAGCTCCAAAAAATCTCAAACTTCTCAGGCAACGTAATAGTCACGGCCTGAAAACATCTATATGACAAAATTCAGTTATACATATAGCGCCACCTCGTGGTTACAATAAATGTCATACTTTACGTTTTTAGCTACTGTGCTGAGCTTGTTGAAGGGATCCATTTGAAAATTGGTCAGAAAAGCCTTAAGATGTTGATCATGCCCCACACCGAATATTGTAACTTTTCGCCAAAGGGCGTGGCCGCTACGGTGACGCAAAGTCTGAAGATTTTTCGTGAAAATAAAAGCTGCATTAACTTGACCGAGATGATCCTATCTTCTCAAAATTTCACACATTTGATGAGAGTCCAGCCCTAAAGACATCTACTGACTTATATTTCATCTAACTGATAGCGCCACCTAGTGGCAATTTTTTTTCTTACGAATTTTCTTCTACGTTTTTCTCCAAACACGTTAACTGGACCTACCTCATATTTGCTCAGATGAGGGTTTCGGCCTTCATGATGTCACAACACGAAGTTTGTGAGGTTTCGCGAATTGCTGTGGGCGTGGCTAAGCGCTGTTCGCCAAGAAAACAACGCCAGTTTTGAGGGTCTAAACATGCACAGAAACTCCTGAGACTTGGCACACACATCTGGCCTGGTAAAATGAGCAATATTTTATTGTTGATTGTGCTATTTTTACAAAAATGACTCAATAGCGCCCCCTCGAAATTTTTAATGAAGCAGCCCCAGTTGTACGTTTAAGCAAGAACGACGAATATTTTTAGGTGTATGAGGGAGCCCAAGACCTACAAAAAAGTCTCTTGTACCCATATGCTAAAATGAACAGGAAGTGAGCTACGAATTTTTGAATGTCCCATTTTTGACGATTTTTGCACATTCACAGGGGGCAGACTTTTGCCCACCTCTCCTACACGTTTCATCCGACTGAGTTAAGACTTGGCCTGGACCATGTCAAGACCTGAGCCAACGACAGGGGGAAAAATTTTGACTTTTCGAAATACTATATGATGAGGGCGGGGCATCAAATTTTGTGTTTCGCAATGAAACAGGATATGCGTAATTATTCCCCGGTACATGCTCAAAAAAAAATCCCAAACTTGACATGTATGTTTATAGTCAAGGCCTGAAGGTATCTCTATGACAAAATTCTGTTATATATGCAGCGCCACCTAGCCTTTGAGGCGTGAAAAAAAATACCCCACTTACGGTATTTTTTACAAAAATTGTAAACACGTTTCGCAATGAAAAAGGATATGCTGAATAACTCCCCGGCGCATGCTCCAAAAAATCCCAAACTTGACATGTATGCTTATAATCAAGGCCTGAAGGTATCTCTATGACAACATTCAGTTATAAATACAGCGCCACCAAGCCCTTGAGGCATAAAAAAAAAAAAATACCCCACATACGGTATTTTGTACAAAAAATGTAAACTCATTCTAAGTGTGATAACTAAGTCATTTATGAATATTCTTTTAGTTTCCACCACTCAAATTGTTCACTGGCTTCACACCGATCCAAACGTATGTACGTTTCCATTTTGTTTTATTCATTTTTGATTGCCCCTTTGGACAATAAAAGCAACATTGTGCAATGAGTACAACGAGCGATGATGTATATATACACTTTTACAAAAAATACCAATCAGGGCAACTCATTGCCTAAAAATAAAAAAGGACGCTGATTTTTGCAGGTCTTAACAATCACCAAAACCCGTTGAGCTTGACACACACACTGGCAAAAAAATATTCTACATGTAAAGGTTTATTATGCCATTTTCAAAGAAATTTTGCTTCCAATATGCCAGTACCCCAACGTGCCAGTACCCCAACGTGCAAGTACCCCAACGTGCAAGGACCCCAACGTGGCCCGGGCTGCGAGGGCCCTTTATAGCTGCTCGCAGCTCTAGTTATTATTATTCTCCGCAAACGATCGCATTTTTGAGACACTAAATGTGAACGAAAACTCACCAAACTTTACACACACGTCAGGCCTGGCGAAAAATTTCCATACGTCATACGTGATAACAGAAAAATGGCTCCATAGCGCCACCTACATATGTTTAACGGATCCCTCTCCCGCTACGATTGTCCTATGGCTATGAAAATTGTGTGGCACCTGTAGCACATCCAGATGAACAATAACCTCTTTGATATGTGTACCCTAAAATAGACAGGAAGTGAGGTATGAGTATTTAACCCTTGTGCCTTGGAATCAGTGACACCCTCTAAGAGTACATTTTAGCCAAATAAGTAATTCTACTTTGAGGTGTGATAACTAAGTCAATTTTTAACATTTTTTTTTATTTCAACCACTCAAAATGTTCATTGGCATCAGAACTATCCATACATATGAAGTTTTTTTTTTTTTTTTTTATGTATTCCCCCCTCTTAGGACAATACAAGCCCAAAGAATGGACTATGAAGAAAACGAACTGTGCTGTATACATACATAAATAAAAAATTAATACTTCATATGACATAATTAGAGCTTCGAATAAGGCAATAAGTTATAACAACAATTTTTTCAATGCATGCCAAATTTTTTGACAATGGCAGTTTAACTCAGAACACCCTCGAAGAGTACATTTTAGCCAAATAAGTAATTCTACTTTGAGGTGTGATAACTAAGTCAGTTTTTAATATTTTTATTTCTTTCAACCACCCAAAATGTTCATTGGCATCAAAACTATGCATAAATATATTATATATATTTATTATTATTATTTCCCCCCACCATAGGACAACAGAAGCCAAATAATAGATTATGAAGAAAATTAACTGTGTTGTATATATGTATAATAAAGAAATAAATTTGAATCTTTCATATGACATAGTTAGAGCATCAGGCAACACGGTAGCTTTGATAGAAAACTTTGGGGAAAAAAGTACTTTTTGTGGGGCTCCGGAGCGGCACCGGGACCCTCCGTGACTTTAGCCGCAAATTGTGTTTGATTTTCGGGTACAGGAAGGCCCGATTTACACCCCCGTATCCGGCGTCACACTTCAACGAGCCACGTATCTCTTGTGCTCACGGTTCCAGATATGTGTCAGATATGTGTCATTTTCCCCGTAGGACGTACGGTTCCGGACAAATAACGGAAAGAAAAAGCTCCATTACACCGATCCGTCCGTTTACTTTACCCGGAAATCGTGCGTGTTTTTCGGATAAATTTACACCGCCTGTATCCAATTGTATCCGGCGAACGGAAGTCAACACAGCGACGAGCTACATACCGTTGGGAAGCTACACGGCCCCCGCGGCATTCCAGGACGTGCTCATATGTTCGTTTATGTTTATTTTGTAGAAGTACTTACTTGCCAACTTGCATTTGCAGCTTTTTGTGTCTCCGATCGCCGTTCTTTTCCTTAGATCCAGGAAGCTCATGTCTCGTGCACGTTAGCCTCTTAGCACGTTAGCACGTTGTTGTGAATACAAACTAGCCGAATAAAAATCGAAGCTTAGCACTTTCACACGTAGAAATGCAACGGCCAGATAAGATAACCGACGAGGAATTCATCTCGACAACCGTTACATGTTACACTTCATAAGTTGCAAAAAAACCCCGGTTTTTTTGTTTTGTCTTATCCCTTCTGCTTATTGTTTTCACCGATCCATGCTCCTTGCCATGTTTTGAAGAATGCACGAAGGGAAATACGTCACCTCCACGTTGCACGCACGTTTGGCCACAATGGCACGCCTGCCCCCTGCAGCCTTGGCAGAGCAAATGTCAATGCTCGGCTGTTCAAAATGGATGATCGAACTGTGCATGCGTGTGGAATATGCACGCTATTAATTCTGAAGTTCTGAAGTGAAGAAAGAGAAAAAAAAAATTAAATAACAGCCTTCACACACTGAGGAAAACCGCTGTATTGCAACGACGCCCACCTCTAACAGTGGCTCATTTTGGGGACATAACAACGGCAAAGAGCATCGCCATTCGACCCCTCCCACTAGGGAACGTGCTTCCCACGTCCATGCAGACAAACAAACAGCATATCCCAACACGAAACATAAGTCAATAGCTCGCAATACCTTTTTCTGCACAAAAATATAAGTGGAGCGCGTGTACGCGCATCCACGAACACGCACGCGCGCCCACTAACGTGCACGCGCATCCACTAACATCCTGTCGAATGCACAATCAGTAAAAAGCACGAAGAAATAAGTCTGTGTGGAATATGGCGTGCTGGAATCAGTGCGGCGTTTGCAAGGAAAATCATTAATTGGCCTCTACCGCCACCTGGTGGATTTGGGGTGCGAAATCTTTCTCATGGCCATGGCACCGTCGAGGAATGTCCATAGAAGGATTTCATGCAGAAATCACGGAAATTGCAATAAAATACATGCAGTGTCCAATCGGTCCAAAAATGTCACTTATAATGTACATTAATGTTACGCGGTTGGCTAACGCCGATTCCAGGGATATTATAATAGTTATCTCCCTCATGCAATGGCTGAGAAATGTTGGCACACTCGCATTTTGACGGTCCCCCAGTTTTCCAAAGCCGTGGCTCATTTTTTTTTTTTTTTTTTTCCCCCCTGCACAATCAACTCCTAATTTACATATTTGGCTAAGCAAATGGCACAAGGGTTAAATGTCCAATTTTGGCCAATTTTTGCACATTTACAGGGGTCATACTTTTGCCCGCTTCTCCTACACGGTTAACCCGATTGACTTCAAACTTGGGCTGTACCATCTCAACACCTGGGACAACATCATGGTAAAAAATCTAAAATTTTTGACATACTATATGACGGGGGCGAGGCATCAAATTTATAGTTTCAAAACTCTTACTAAACGTAGTATTGCCGGTTGTACGTTTAACCTAGAGCTACGAAAATTGGTACACATATGTAACAGGCTATGACCTACAAAAAACTCTTTTTGAACCATATGCTAAACCTAACAGGAAGTCCACCATTTTGATTTACTTTGGAACGTGTTGCCATTTTTTTTGGCCATTTCATTATTATTTTAACGAACTCCTCCTACAGTGTTTATCCGATCATCTTCAAACTTGGTGTGATTCATCTTAAGATGTTGAAGATGAAAAGTTATTGAAAGCTTTGTATTTCGTCGCACGCTGTTGTCATGGCATGCACTGTTTGCAAAGGAAAAAAATTCTTCTTAAAGAAGCGTTCCCATTTGTACGAAGCAGCTAGAGCTACGAAAATTTGTAGACATATGTAACAGCCCAAGATGTACAAAAAAGTCTCTTGGTGCCCTGTGCTAAACCCAACAGGAAGTCCCCCAGGGGCCGGGCATCACATTTTGAGCTAAAAAACTCTTTAACGAAGCATTCCCGGTTGTACGTTTCACCTAGCGCTATGATATTTACAGGCATACATAAGAGCCCACGATGTACAAAAAAGTCTCTTGGAACCATGTGCTAAACCAAACAGGAATTCCGCCATTTTGATTTACGATGGGATTTGTTGCCATTTTTTGTGGCCTTTTTCAGGGGTCATATTTTAACGAACTCCTCCTACAAAATTCATCCGACCGTCTTCAAACTTGGTGTGATTCATCTTAAGATGTTTAAGATGCAAAGTTATCGAAAGTTTTTTATTTTGTCACACGCTGTTGCCATAGCAATGCATTGTTTGCCAAGTGCTGCTTTTTTTTATTTTTATCTATACATGTGTGAAAATTCATGAAACTTTGCACACACATCAGACTTGTCATGAACATGAATTTATAGAGATTTATTGTGCAATTTGCAATAAATAGTGCCCTCTCGACATTTTTATGAAGCATTTCCGATTGTATGATTATGATAGATTTGTGAAAATTAGGAAAGACCCATATCAGCCTAAGACCTACAAAAAAGTATTAAGTAGCCATTTGCCAAACCAAAGAGGAAGTCCGCTATTTTGATTTTATTTTGGGAATTATACATCATTTTTGGCCTTTTTCATTAAACTTTGCACAGACAAGGCATGGAAAAAAATAACATTTTAAATGGTCCTTGTTCCATGTAACAGTACCCCAACGTGCAAATACCCCAACGTGGCACGGGTTGCGAGGGCCCTTTATAGCTGCTCGCAGCTCTACTTCTTCTTCTTCTTATTCTTCTCCGCAAACAATCGCATTTTTGAGACACTAAACGTGACTGAAAACTCACCAAACTTTACACACACGTCAGGCCTGGCGAAAAATTTGATATTTTAAAGTTGCCGTACATGATAACAGAAAAATGGCTCCTTAGCGCCCCCTACATAGGTTAAACGGATCCCAGGTCCGCTACGAAAACTCCTCTTTAACGACGCATTCCCGGTTGTACGTTTCACCTAGAGCTATGATAATTTGGAGGCATACATAAGAGCCCACGATGTACAAAAAAAGTCTCTTGGAACCATATGCTAAACCAAACATGAAGTCTGACATTTTGATTTACTTTGGTATTTGCAGCCACTTATTGGGGCCTTTTTTAGGGGTCATATTTTCTGCAAAACTTATCACATCGTCTTCATTCTTTGGCATGTTTCATCTTGAGATATTTAAGATGAAAAGTTATTGAAATTTTTTATTTTGTCACACGCCTTTGCTGTAGCGATGCATTGTTTGTAAAGAATTTTTTATTTTTTTGAAAGTCTAAACATGGGCAAAAACTCACAAAATTTTGCACACAGATCAGATCTCTCACGAACATGAATATTTTATAATTTGTTGTGCAATTTGTAATAAATGGCTCAATAGCGCCGTCTAGATATTTTTATGAAGTATATCCGATTATATGGTTCAGCTAGATGTGTGAATATTGGGAGGCATACCTATCAGCCTAATACAGGGGTGTCAAACATACGGCCCGCGGGCCGGATCAGGCCCACAAAGGGGTTTAATCCGGCCCGCGAGATGTTTTTGTAAAGTAAAAAGAAAAAAAAAAAAATTGAAAACACATATATTTGTAATTTCACAAGCAGTCCTCAGATGAGCAATGCAACTTGTATGGGGGAATCGTCCTGGTAGTCATTATTTTACACACAACTTAAAGTTACGGTTTGTTTAATTATTACTGTTATTATTATTATTATTTTAAATCATAGACCGACATAAACGTGTTAAATACGATACAAATCTACTTACTGCTAACACAAGGATTAGCATCCTCATGTCATGAACTCATTTGCTCCCAAAAACGTATAAATATGTTCTATTCTATTTTAAATATTACCATGCTCCCAAAGACATATATATATATATATATTTTTTAATGGTAGAGCACATAGGAGGCTTTGATGCAGCCGCTGAACTGAAGAGAATGCTTCAAGCAATGGTAGTTATTACAAAAACGGCCAGCAGGTGGCAGCAGAGTATAAGAGATCAACCTGGGCTATGTTGCAACAAGCTCTTTTCACCCACTGTTTTAAACAGATTTGTGAATACTGATGAAACGTTGCTAGATTCTAATGCCAATTACTGCAAAATGGAAACAGATAGAAATATACTTTTTTTTCTTCCTGATAAACGAAGAGACTCTCATCTTTTGTTTTGGTAGATTCCACGTTTTGATAACAATAGGACACAATATTCTGTGGGCCTTGCAAAATCAGTCAAAATCCAGTAAAACTGCGAAAAATGTGCTGGGAGTGAATGAGTTAACTGCACCACGCAATGCATTCTGGGAACAATATATATGCAAAACAGGTAGCTTTAACACGTCCGGAACTTATACCGGCAAAATTTTGCCACGTTCCATTTGCGTCAGTGTTATTTTTCGGAACAATTTGATTACAGTTTTGCGCCGTAATTTAGGGCTGGCCCACAAATAACGAAAATCTGCGTATAAATGACGGCAATCGTTTTTAAGTTATATACCGTTATTCTCCTGATGCGGCCCACTTAGTAATATATTTCCCTCCATGCGGCCCCTGAGCTAACATGAGTTTGACACCCCTGGCCTAATACCTCCAAAAAGTATTCTATAGCCATGTGCCAATCCATTTTGATTTTTGTTTAATTGTGCATCATTTTTGGCCTTCCATGAAACTTTGCAAACACAAAGCATGTCAAAAATATTTACAATTAGACGGTTTCCTATGAAACAGTACCCCAACATGCCAGTACCCCAACATACAAATACCCCAACGTGGCCCAGGTTGCGAGGGCCCTTTATAGCTGCTCGCAGCTCTAGTTTCTTTTATTTTGATCCAATTTTTTTAATGTATGTTACAGACTAAACGTAAATTATAACAATGAAGACTCACTATGAATGTAATGGGGTCAAAAGTAAATCGATCGTTTGTAAAACCCGTAGAAGTAAAATAGTTTCTTTATAATGCATCAAGAATATAAGGGTTTTTTTCTATGTTGTATCATGTTTTTACGAACGCGCAATATCGCGCTGTCATATATAGGTATTTTGTTGTAGTGAATTTGCCGTAGTTGGCGTTCCAAAATGGCGAGATCTTCTGCGCATGCGCGTCACCGATCGTGCAGTGTCACCGATAGCGTCTTGACAGGGTCTCCAGGCTGCAGCAAAACAATCTTGGGTCTGCCGGTATGAATGAAGAAGAACACACTCCGGAACTGGAAGTGGCAGTGGTCCGCCGAAGAGCAATATCGAAGTAGGAGAAAAGACGAAGACGCAATAACAAGAAGCAATTTTGTTCATATTAGCAAAGTAGCATTTATTTAGTCATCCGTCAGATGTACTTGGAAGATATGGACTGATTCAGTTACATTTTTCACCTGAATATTGTGTGACCGCTACGCGATCAGGTAACTAACACTTTACCATGTATATCTTTTCTATTTTCCATTGGTTAATCTCAGTTTGTGTTACAATGTAGATATATGATGATACATAATGTACATGATAGCTTTTTAAACGACGCGTAGTGATATATAAAATGGGGAACACAAATTTCTCTTGAGGAAAAGAAGGGCGTAGTGGATTAAAACCTCGATTGAAAGTTGTATCTCGTCGGTGTTCACAAGAATTGAGGAGCAAATCTTTCAGTTTTTCTACAACGTTGAATGACGAATGATGGTTTTAAAGAAACCACTGCAATTTATAGTTCAAGTGGCCTGGAAACTAGCTACCGATAAACGAAGATTAAAGCTTATTTAATTTTTCGCAGTGGATATTTTGCCACGATCAACTCGCCATCTAGCTCTAGTTGCCGTCAATCGCGCGAGAACTACGAGTAAAAGTATGCGCAAAAGGATGTGTACTAGCAGGAGCCAGGTTAAGGTTAAGGTTAAGGTGGTCACACAAAAAGTGTAGAATCACGGGTTAGAATCCCGCACTGTACATTTTTTTTATTTTTTTTTATTTTTATTACTATTGCTCACTACAATCTCTTGACAACAGCCCATTTGCGCTCATGGTTCTGGTTAGGTTCAGTCTGGTAATGCCGATCAGTTTTTTTTTTACAAAAATGCTTTATTGACAATAACAACGTTCACGAACAATATGAATTACTGTTATTTACATGAACAATATTACAGCATACAAAAACAATACAAACTAGAGCTGCGAGCAGCTATAAAGGGCCCTCGCAGCCCGGGCCACGTTGGGGTCCTTGCACGTTGTGGTACTTGCATGTTGGGGTACTGGCACATTGGGGTACTGGCATATTGGAAGCAAAATTTCTTTGAAAATGGCATAATAAACGTTTACATGTAGAATATTTTTTTGCCAGTGTGTGTGTCAAGCTCAACGGGTTTTGGTGATTAAGACCTGCAAAAATCAGCGTCCTTTTTTATTTTTAGGCAATGAGTTGCCCTGATTGGTATTTTTTTGTAAAAGTGTATATACACATCATCGCTCGTTGTACTCATTGCACAATGTTACTTTTATTGTCCAAAGGGGCAATCAAAAATGAATAAAACAAAATGGAAACGTACATACGTTTGGATCGGTGTCAAGCCAGTGAACAATTTGAGTGGTGGAAACTAAAAGAATATTCATAAATGACTTAGTTATCACACTTAGAATGAGTGTACATTTTTTGTACAAAATACCGTATGTGGGGTATTTTATTTAATTTTTTATATAAGCCTCAAGGGCTAGGTGGCGCTGTATTTATAACTGAATGTTGTCATAGAGATACCTTCAGGCCTTGATTATAAGCATACATGTCAAGTGTGGGATTTTTTTTGGAGCATGTACCGGGGAGTTATTAAGCATATCCTTCATTCACGATATTGCTTTTAATGTCCATAGAGGCTATCAAAAATAAATAAAAATATATATATGTTTGGATAAGTCTGATGCCAGTGAACATTTTGAGTGGTGGAAACTAAAAGAATATTCAGAAATGACTTCGTTATCACACTTAGAATGAGTTTACATTTTTTGTACAAAATACCGTATGTGGGGTATTTTTTTTTCATGCCTCAAGGGCTAGGTGGCGCTGCATATATAACTGAATGTTGTCATAGAGATAACTTCAGGCCTTGACGATAAACATACATGTCAAGTTTGGGATTTTTTGGAGCATGTACCGTGGAGTTATCAAGCATATCCTTTTTCATTGCGAAACACAAATTTTGATGCCCCGCCCTCATCATATAGTATTTCGAAAAGTCAAAATTTTTCCCCCTGTCGTTGGCTCAGGTCTTGACATGGTCCAGGCCAAGTCTTAACTCAGTCGGATGAAACGTGTAGGAGAAGTGGGCAAAAGTCTGCCCCCTGTGAATGTGCAAAAATCGTCAAAAATGGGACATTCAAAAATTCGTAGCTCACTTCCTGTTCATTTTAGCATATGGGTACAAGAGACTTTTTTGTAGGTCTTGGGCTCCCTCATACACCTAAAAATATTCGGCGTTCTTGCTTAAACGTACAACCGGGGCTGCTTCGTTAAAAATTTCGAGGGGGCGCTATTGAGTCATTTTTGTAAAAATAGCACAATCAACAATAAAATATTGCTCATTTTACCAGGCCAGATGTGTGTGCCAAGTTTCAGGAGTTTCTGTGCATGTTTAGACCCTCAAAACTGGCGTTGTTTTCTTGGCGAACAGCGCTTAGCCACGCCCACAGTAATTCGCGAAAACTCACAAACTTCGTGTTGTGACATCATGAAGGCCGAAACCCTCATCTGAGCAAATATGAGGTAGGTCCAGTTAACGTGTTTGGAGAAAAACGTAGAAGAAAATTCGTAAGAAAAAAAATTGCCACTAGGTGGCGCTATCAGTTAGATGAAATGTAAGTTAGTAGATGTCTTTAGAGCTGGACTCTCATCAAATGTGTGAAATTTTGAGAAGATAGGATCATCTCGGTCAAGTTAATGCAGCTTTTATTGTCACGAAAAATCTTCAGACTTTGCGTCACCGTAGCGGCCACGCCCTTTGGCGAAAAGTTACAATATTCGGTGTGGGGCATCATCAACATCTTAAGGCTTTTCTGACCAATTTTCAACTGGATCCCTTCAACGAGCTCAGCACAGTAGCTAAAAACGTAAAGTATGACATTTATTGTAACCACTAGGTGGCGCTATATGTATAACTGAATTTTATCATATAGATGTTTTCAGGCCGTGACTATTACATTGCCTGAGAAGTTTGAGATTTTTTGGAGCTTGAACATGGGAGTTATTAAGCATTTGCTCTTTCTGGACAAATGAAATTTTAAAGGCAATATTTGATGCCCCGCCCCCATCATATAGTATTTCAAAAAGGCAAGACTTTTTGCCCAGTTGTTCTCTCAGGTCTTGAGATGATAAATGCCAAGTTTGAAGTCAATTGGATGAAAAATGTTTGCAAAGGGGGAAAAAGCATGACCACAGTGAATGTGCCAAAATAGGCCAAAATTGGACATAAAAAAATTCATAGCTCACTTCCTGTACATTTTAGCTACATGGTCCCAATAGACTTTTTTTGTGCGTCTCGGGGTGCTACACGTGCCTGCCAATTTTTGTTGCTCTTGCTCAAACGTGCCGGGCTTGGTTTTTATTTTTCTACGCTAGGGGGCGCTATCGAGTCGCATTGTTATGACGACTTAATAATATCAAATTTTTCGCCGGGCCTGAGGAGTGTGCAAAGTTCGGTGAGTTTTCGTGAATGTTTAGGTACCCAAAATCGCGATCATTTGCGGAGAATAAAGAATAATAATAATAATAATAATAATAATAATAATAATAATAATAATTTTTACAAAAACAATAGGGACCTCGCAGCGGTCGCTGCTCGGGCCCTAATAATAATAATAATTTTTACAAAAACAATAAGGACCTCGCAGCGGTCGCTGCTCGGGCCCTAATAATAACTAGAGCTGCGAGCAGCTATAAAGGGCCCTCGCAGCCCGGGCCACGTTGGGGTACTTGCACGTTGGGGAACTTGCACATTGGGGTACTGGCACATTGGAAGCAGAATTTCTTTGAAAATGGCATGATAAACATGTAGATTTTTTTTTTTTTTGCCAGGTGTGATGAGTGTGTCAAGCTCAATGGGTTTTGGTGATTGTTAAGATCTGCAAAAATCAGCGTCTTAATTTTTTATTTTTAGGCAATGAGTTGCCCTGATTGGTATTTTTCGTAAAAGTATATATACACACATCATCGCTCGTACTCATTGCACAATGTTGCTTTTATTGTCCATAGAGGCGATCAAAAAATAAATAAAACTGAATAAAAAATACGTATGTTTGGATCGGTCTGATACCAGTGAACATATTGAGTGGTGGAAAGTAAAAGAATATTCATAAATGACTTAGTTATCACACTTACAATGAGTTTACAATTTTTGCAAAAATACCGTAAGTGAGGCATTTTTTTTTTTATGCCTCAAGGACTAGGTGGCGCTGTATTTATAACTGAATTTTGTCATAGAGATACCTTCAGGCCTTGACTATAAATATACATTTCAAGTATGGGATTTTTTGGAGCATGTACCTGGGAGTTATTAAGCATAGCCTTCATTCACGATATTGCTTTTAATGTCCATAGAGGCTATCAAAAATACATAAAACTAAATAAAAAAAATATGTATGTTTGGTTAGGTCTGATGCCAGTGAATATTTTGAGTGGTGGAAAGTAAAAGAATATTCCTAAATGACTTAGTTATCACACTTAGAATGAGTTTACATTTTTTGTACAAAATCCCGTAAGTGGGGTATTTTTTTTTCATGCCTCAAGGGCTAGGTGGCGCTGCATATATAACTGAATGTTGTCATAGAGATACCTTCAGGCCTTGACGATAAACATACATGTCAAGTTTGGGATTTTTTGGAGCATGTATCGGGGAGTTATTAAGCATATCCTTTTTCAGTGCGAAACACAAATTTTGATGCCCCGCCCTCATCATATAGTATTTCCAAAAGTCAAGATTTTTCCGTCTGTTGTTGGCTCAGGTCTTGGCATGGTTCAGGTCAAGTCATAAGTCAGTCGGATAAAACGTGTAGGAGAAGTGGGCAAAAGTATGCCCTCTGAAAATGTGCAAAAATCGTCAAAAATGGGACATTCAAAAATTCGTAGCTCACTTCCTGTTCATTTTAGCATATGGGTCCAAGAGACTTTTTTGTAGGTCTTTGGCTCCCTCATACACCTAATAATTTTCGTAGATCTTGCTTAAACGTACAATCGGGGCTGCTTCGTTAAAAATTTCTAGGGGACGCTATTGAGTCATTTTTGTAAAAATAGGACAATACATGATAAAATATTGCTCATTTTGCCAGGCCAGATGTGTGTGCCAAGTTTCATGAGTTTCTGCGCATGTTTAGACCATAAAAACTGGCGTTGTTTTCTTGGCGAACAGTGCTTAGCCACGCCCACAGCGATTCGCGAAAACTTACAAACTTCGTGTTGTGACATCATGAAGGCCGAATCCCTCATCTGAGCAAATATGAGGTAGGTCCAGTTAATGTGTTTGAGAAAAACGTAGAAGAAAATTCGTAAGAAAAAAAATTGCCACTAGGTGGCGCTATCAGTAAGATGAAATATAAGTTCGTAGATGTCTTTAGGGCTGGACTCTCATCAAATGTGTGAAATTTTGAGAAGATAGGATCATCTCGGTCAAGTTCATGCAGCTTTTATTGTCACGAAAAATCTTCAGACTTTGCGGCACCGTAGCGGCCACACCCTTTGGTGAAAAGTTACAATATTCGGTGTGGGGCATGATCAACATCTTAAGGCTTTTCTGACCAACTTTCAACTGGATCCCTTCAACGAGCTCAGCGCAGTAGCTAAAAACGTAAAGTATGACATTTATTGTCACCACTAGGTGGCGCTATATGTATAACTGAATTTTATCATATAGATGTTTTCAGGCCGTGACTATTACGTTGCCTGAGAAGTTTGAGATTTTTTGGAGCTTGAACATGGGAGTTATTAAGCATTTGCTCTTTCTGGACAAATGAAATTTTAAAGTCAATATTTGATGCCCCGCCCCCATCATATAGTATTTCTAAAAGGCAAGACTTTTTGCCCAGTTGTTCTCTCAGGTCTTGAGATGATAAATGCCAAGTTTGATGTGAATTGGATGAAAAATGTTTGCAGAGGGGGAAAAAGCATGACCACAGTGAATGTGCCAAAATAGGCCAAAATTGGACATAAAAAAATTCATAGCTCATTTCCTGTACATTTTAGCTACATGGTCCCAATAGACTTTTTTGTGCGTCTCGGGGTGCTACACGTGCCTGCCAATTTTTGTTGCTCTTGCTCAAACGTGCCGGGCTTGGTTTTTATTTTTCTACGCTAGGGGGCGCTATCGAGTCGCATTGTTATGACAACTTAATAATATCAAATTTTTCGCCGGGCCTGAGGAGTGTGCAAAGTTCGGTGAGTTTTCGTGAATGTTTAGGTACCCAAAATCGCGATCATTTGCGGAGAATAAAGAATAATAATAATAATAATAATAATAATAATTTTTACAAAAACAATAGGGACCTCGCAGCGGTCGCTGCTCGGGCCCTAATAATAATAATAATTTTTACAAAAACAATAAGGACCTCGCAGCGGTCGCTGCTCGGGCCCTAATAATAACTAGAGCTGCGAGCAGCTATAAAGGGCCCTCGCAGCCCGGGCCACGTTGGGGTACTTGCACGTTGGGGAACTTGCACATTGGGGTACTGGCACATTGGAAGCAGAATTTCTTTGAAAATGGCATGATAAACATGTAGATTTTTTTTTTTTTTGCCAGGTGTGATGAGTGTGTCAAGCTCAATGGGTTTTGGTGATTGTTAAGATCTGCAAAAATCAGCGTCTTATTTTTTATTTTTAGGCAATGAGTTGCCCTGATTGGTATTTTTCGTAAAAGTATATATACACACATCATCGCTCGTACTCATTGCACAATGTTGCTTTTATTGTCCATAGAGGCGATCAAAAAATAAATAAAACTAAATAAAAAATACGTATGTTTGGATCGGTCTGATACCAGTGAACATATTGAGTGGTGGAAAGTAAAAGAATATTCATAAATGACTTAGTTATCACACTTACAATGAGTTTACAATTTTTGCAAAAATACCGTAAGTGAGGCATTTTTTTTTTATGCCTCAAGGACTAGGTGGCGCTGTATTTATAACTGAATTTTGTCATAGAGATACCTTCAGGCCTTGACTATAAATATACATTTCAAGTATGGGATTTTTTGGAGCATGTACCTGGGAGTTATTAAGCATAGCCTTCATTCACGATATTGCTTTTAATGTCCATAGAGGCTATCAAAAATACATAAAACTAAATAAAAAAAATATGTATGTTTGGTTAGGTCTGATGCCAGTGAATATTTTGAGTGGTGGAAAGTAAAAGAATATTCCTAAATGACTTAGTTATCACACTTAGAATGAGTTTACATTCTTTGTACAAAATCCCGTAAGTGGGGTATTTTTTTTTCATGCCTCAAGGGCTAGGTGGCGCTGCATATATAACTGAATGTTGTCATAGAGATACCTTCAGGCCTTGACGATAAACATACATGTCAAGTTTGGGATTTTTTGGAAATGTATCGGGGAGTTATTAAGCATATCCTTTTTCAGTGCGAAACACAAATTTTGATGCCCCGCCCTCATCATATAGTATTTCCAAAAGTCAAGATTTTTCCGTCTGTTGTTGGCTCAGGTCTTGGCATGGTTCAGGTCAAGTCATAAGTCAGTCGGATAAAACGTGTAGGAGAAGTGGGCAAAAGTATGCCCTCTGAAAATGTGCAAAAATCGTCAAAAATGGGACATTCAAAAATTCGTAGCTCACTTCCTGTTCATTTTAGCATATGGGTCCAAGAGACTTTTTTGTAGGTCTTTGGCTCCCTCATACACCTAATAATTTTCGTAGATCTTGCTTAAACGTACAATCGGGGCTGCTTCGTTAAAAATTTCTAGGGGACGCTATTGAGTCATTTTTGTAAAAATAGGACAATACATGATAAAATATTGCTCATTTTGCCAGGCCAGATGTGTGTGCCAAGTTTCATGAGTTTCTGCGCATGTTTAGACCATAAAAACTGGCGTTGTTTTCTTGGCGAACAGTGCTTAGCCACGCCCACAGCGATTCGCGAAAACTTACAAACTTCGTGTTGTGACATCATGAAGGCCGAATCCCTCATCTGAGCAAATATGAGGTAGGTCCAGTTAATGTGTTTGAGAAAAACGTAGAAGAAAATTCGTAAGAAAAAAAATTGCCACTAGGTGGCGCTATCAGTAAGATGAAATATAAGTTCGTAGATGTCTTTAGGGCTGGACTCTCATCAAATGTGTGAAATTTTGAGAAGATAGGATCATCTCGGTCAAGTTCATGCAGCTTTTATTGTCACGAAAAATCTTCAGACTTTGCGGCACCGTAGCGGCCACGCCCTTTGGTGAAAAGTTACAATATTCGGTGTGGGGCATGATCAACATCTTAAGGCTTTTCTGACCAACTTTCAACTGGATCCCTTCAACGAGCTCAGCGCAGTAGCTAAAAACGTAAAGTATGACATTTATTGTCACCACTAGGTGGCGCTATATGTATAACTGAATTTTATCATATAGATGTTTTCAGGCCGTGACTATTACGTTGCCTGAGAAGTTTGAGATTTTTTGGAGCTTGAACATGGGAGTTATTAAGCATTTGCTCTTTCTGGACAAATGAAATTTTAAAGTCAATATTTGATGCCCCGCCCCCATCATATAGTATTTCTAAAAGGCAAGACTTTTTGCCCAGTTGTTCTCTCAGGTCTTGAGATGATAAATGCCAAGTTTGATGTGAATTGGATGAAAAATGTTTGCAGAGGGGGAAAAAGCATGACCACAGTGAATGTGCCAAAATAGGCCAAAATTGGACATAAAAAAATTCATAGCTCATTTCCTGTACATTTTAGCTACATGGTCCCAATAGACTTTTTTGTGCGTCTCGGGGTGCTACACGTGCCTGCCAATTTTTGTTGCTCTTGCTCAAACGTGCCGGGCTTGGTTTTTATTTTTCTACGCTAGGGGGCGCTATCGAGTCGCATTGTTATGACGACTTAATAATATCAAATTTTTCGCCGGGCCTGAGGAGTGTGCAAAGTTCGGTGAGTTTTCGTGAATGTTTAGGTACCCAAAATCGCGATCATTTGCGGAGAATAAAGAATAATAATAATAATAATAATAATAATAATAATTTTTACAAAAACAATAGGGACCTCGCAGCGGTCGCTGCTCGGGCCCTAATAATAATAATAATTTTTACAAAAACAATAAGGACCTCGCAGCGGTCGCTGCTCGGGCCCTAATAATAACTAGAGCTGCGAGCAGCTATAAAGGGCCCTCGCAGCCCGGGCCACGTTGGGGTACTTGCACGTTGGGGAACTTGCACATTGGGGTACTGGCACATTGGAAGCAGAATTTCTTTGAAAATGGCATGATAAACATGTAGATTTTTTTTTTTTTTGCCAGGTGTGATGAGTGTGTCAAGCTCAATGGGTTTTGGTGATTGTTAAGATCTGCAAATATCAGCGTCTTATTTTTTATTTTTAGGCAATGAGTTGCCCTGATTGGTATTTTTCGTAAAAGTATATATACACACATCATCGCTCGTACTCATTGCACAATGTTGCTTTTATTGTCCATAGAGGCGATCAAAAAATAAATAAAACTAAATAAAAAATACGTATGTTTGGATCGGTCTGATACCAGTGAACATATTGAGTGGTGGAAAGTAAAAGAATATTCATAAATGACTTAGTTATCACACTTACAATGAGTTTACAATTTTTGCAAAAATACCGTAAGTGAGGCATTTTTTTTTTATGCCTCAAGGACTAGGTGGCGCTGTATTTATAACTGAATTTTGTCATAGAGATACCTTCAGGCCTTGACTATAAATATACATTTCAAGTATGGGATTTTTTGGAGCATGTACCTGGGAGTTATTAAGCATAGCCTTCATTCACGATATTGCTTTTAATGTCCATAGAGGCTATCAAAAATACATAAAACTAAATAAAAAAAATATGTATGTTTGGTTAGGTCTGATGCCAGTGAATATTTTGAGTGGTGGAAAGTAAAAGAATATTCCTAAATGACTTAGTTATCACACTTAGAATGAGTTTACATTTTTTGTACAAAATCCCGTAAGTGGGGTATTTTTTTTTCATGCCTCAAGGGCTAGGTGGCGCTGCATATATAACTGAATGTTGTCATAGAGATACCTTCAGGCCTTGACGATAAACATACATGTCAAGTTTGGGATTTTTTGGAGCATGTATCGGGGAGTTATTAAGCATATCCTTTTTCAGTGCGAAACACAAATTTTGATGCCCCGCCCTCATCATATAGTATTTCCAAAAGTCAAGATTTTTCCGTCTGTTGTTGGCTCAGGTCTTGGCATGGTTCAGGTCAAGTCATAAGTCAGTCGGATAAAACGTGTAGGAGAAGTGGGCAAAAGTATGCCCTCTGAAAATGTGCAAAAATCGTCAAAAATGGGACATTCAAAAATTCGTAGCTCACTTCCTGTTCATTTTAGCATATGGGTCCAAGAGACTTTTTTGTAGGTCTTTGGCTCCCTCATACACCTAATAATTTTCGTAGATCTTGCTTAAACGTACAATCGGGGCTGCTTCGTTAAAAATTTCTAGGGGACGCTATTGAGTCATTTTTGTAAAAATAGGACAATACATGATAAAATATTGCTCATTTTGCCAGGCCAGATGTGTGTGCCAAGTTTCATGAGTTTCTGCGCATGTTTAGACCATAAAAACTGGCGTTGTTTTCTTGGCGAACAGTGCTTAGCCACGCCCACAGCGATTCGCGAAAACTTACAAACTTCGTGTTGTGACATCATGAAGGCCGAATCCCTCATCTGAGCAAATATGAGGTAGGTCCAGTTAATGTGTTTGAGAAAAACGTAGAAGAAAATTCGTAAGAAAAAAAATTGCCACTAGGTGGCGCTATCAGTAAGATGAAATATAAGTTCGTAGATGTCTTTAGGGCTGGACTCTCATCAAATGTGTGAAATTTTGAGAAGATAGGATCATCTCGGTCAAGTTCATGCAGCTTTTATTGTCACGAAAAATCTTCAGACTTTGCGGCACCGTAGCGGCCACGCCCTTTGGTGAAAAGTTACAATATTTGGTGTGGGGCATGATCAATATCTTAAGGCTTTTCTGACCAACTTTCAACTGGATCCCTTCAACGAGCTCAGCGCAGTAGCTAAAAACGTAAAGTATGACATTTATTGTCACCACTAGGTGGCGCTATATGTATAACTGAATTTTATCATATAGATGTTTTCAGGCCGTGACTATTACGTTGCCTGAGAAGTTTGAGATTTTTTGGAGCTTGAACATGGGAGTTATTAAGCATTTGCTCTTTCTGGACAAATGAAATTTTAAAGTCAATATTTGATGCCCCGCCCCCATCATATAGTATTTCTAAAAGGCAAGACTTTTTGCCCAGTTGTTCTCTCAGGTCTTGAGATGATAAATGCCAAGTTTGATGTGAATTGGATGAAAAATGTTTGCAGAGGGGGAAAAAGCATGACCACAGTGAATGTGCCAAAATAGGCCAAAATTGGACATAAAAAAATTCATAGCTCATTTCCTGTACATTTTAGCTACATGGTCCCAATAGACTTTTTTTGTGCGTCTCGGGGTGCTACACGTGCCTGCCAATTTTTGTTGCTCTTGCTCAAACGTGCCGGGCTTGGTTTTTATTTTTCTACGCTAGGGGGCGCTATCGAGTCGCATTGTTATGACGACTTAATAATATCAAATTTTTCGCCGGGCCTGAGGAGTGTGCAAAGTTCGGTGAGTTTTCGTGAATGTTTAGGTACCCAAAATCGCGATCATTTGCGGAGAATAAAGAATAATAATAATAATAATAATAATAATAATAATAATAATAATAATTTTTACAAAAACAATAGGGACCTCGCAGCGGTCGCTGCTCGGGCCCTAATAATAATAATAATTTTTACAAAAACAATAAGGACCTCGCAGCGGTCGCTGCTCGGGCCCTAATAATAACTAGAGCTGCGAGCAGCTATAAAGGGCCCTCGCAGCCCGGGCCACGTTGGGGTACTTGCACGTTGGGGAACTTGCACATTGGGGTACTGGCACATTGGAAGCAGAATTTCTTTGAAAATGGCATGATAAACATGTAGATTTTTTTTTTTTTTGCCAGGTGTGATGAGTGTGTCAAGCTCAATGGGTTTTGGTGATTGTTAAGATCTGCAAAAATCAGCGTCTTATTTTTTATTTTTAGGCAATGAGTTGCCCTGATTGGTATTTTTCGTAAAAGTATATATACACACATCATCGCTCGTACTCATTGCACAATGTTGCTTTTATTGTCCATAGAGGCGATCAAAAAATAAATAAAACTAAATAAAAAATACGTATGTTTGGATCGGTCTGATACCAGTGAACATATTGAGTGGTGGAAAGTAAAAGAATATTCATAAATGACTTAGTTATCACACTTACAATGAGTTTACAATTTTTGCAAAAATACCGTAAGTGAGGCATTTTTTTTTTATGCCTCAAGGACTAGGTGGCGCTGTATTTATAACTGAATTTTGTCATAGAGATACCTTCAGGCCTTGACTATAAATATACATTTCAAGTATGGGATTTTTTGGAGCATGTACCTGGGAGTTATTAAGCATAGCCTTCATTCACGATATTGCTTTTAATGTCCATAGAGGCTATCAAAAATACATAAAACTAAATAAAAAAAATATGTATGTTTGGTTAGGTCTGATGCCAGTGAATATTTTGAGTGGTGGAAAGTAAAAGAATATTCCTAAATGACTTAGTTATCACACTTAGAATGAGTTTACATTTTTTGTACAAAATCCCGTAAGTGGGGTATTTTTTTTTCATGCCTCAAGGGCTAGGTGGCGCTGCATATATAACTGAATGTTGTCATAGAGATACCTTCAGGCCTTGACGATAAACATACATGTCAAGTTTGGGATTTTTTGGAGCATGTATCGGGGAGTTATTAAGCATATCCTTTTTCAGTGCGAAACACAAATTTTGATGCCCCGCCCTCATCATATAGTATTTCCAAAAGTCAAGATTTTTCCGTCTGTTGTTGGCTCAGGTCTTGGCATGGTTCAGGTCAAGTCATAAGTCAGTCGGATAAAACGTGTAGGAGAAGTGGGCAAAAGTATGCCCTCTGAAAATGTGCAAAAATCGTCAAAAATGGGACATTCAAAAATTCGTAGCTCACTTCCTGTTCATTTTAGCATATGGGTCCAAGAGACTTTTTTGTAGGTCTTTGGCTCCCTCATACACCTAATAATTTTCGTAGATCTTGCTTAAACGTACAATCGGGGCTGCTTCGTTAAAAATTTCTAGGGGGCGCTATTGAGTCATTTTTGTAAAAATAGCACAATCAACAATAAAATATTGTTCATTTTACCAGGCCAGATGTGTGTGCCAAGTTTCATGAGTTTCTGCACATGTTTAGACCCTCAAAACTGGCGTTGTTTTCTTGGCGAACAGTGCTTAGCCACGCCCACAGCGATTCGCGAAAACTCACAAACTTCGTGTTGTGACATCATGAAGGCCGAAACCCTCATCTGAGCAAATAGGAGGTTGGTCCAGTTAACGTGTTTGGAGAAAAAATGTACAAGAAAATTCGTAAGAAAAAAAATTGCCACTAGGTGGCGCTATCAGTAAGATGAAATATAAGTTCGTAGATGTCTTTAGGGCTGGACTCTCATCAAATGTGTGAAATTTTGAGAAGATAGGATCATCTCGGTCAAGTTCATGCAGCTTTTATTGTCACGAAAAATCTTCAGACTTTGCGGCACCGTAGCGGCCACGCCCTTTGGCGAAAAGTTACAATATTCGGTGTTGGGCATGATCAACATCTTAAGGCTTTTCTGACCAACT